>NC_046971.1:255000-335000 GCF_009769545.1 Cyclopterus lumpus | reverse complement strand
CTGGTTACGCAACCTTTGGAGGGAGATTTATTAAATATTAGTTTACAAACCTCACGTTGCATCACATGACAACTCCTAAATGTAACAAACACACACTTCATTAACTATTAATTCAATAAACTAATGTTAATTCAATTACATTGATCTATACTTCAGTAAAACTACAGTGTAATAATGAGTTATTCCAGTAATTAAATATTCAATAATACATTTAGTGCAGTAAAATGTACACTATATCCCTTTGAAGCTGTAGCATCACATGCATTAGTTCATAGTTATGATCCAACTCTGTATTAATACGGACTGCTCATTTTATAACCTCATAATTCATGTGGAAAGTAAACGACACGCTTCGTTCTGTTGGAGGAGGAAGAGGAGGAAGAAGAGACCAGGGGAGGTTCCCCCTGGACCCCAGAAGATCCAGACTAAGTCCTGAAAGTCCCTGAATCCTGGAAATGAGGTAATGTGACGATACAGTGAGTGTAGGGGGACTGGTGGGTGGGCTTCGGACCATCTAGGGGCACAGGTGTCAAACTCGAGGGCCGAATCTGGCCCGCCATGTCATTTTATGTGGCCCGCGCGGCGTCAACCTTTTCCTGGCTAAAAGGTTCCTTTACTAGCGTGAGTTTACTCTCTGGACTATTTGTGATCATTTGCGCTAGAAGCACCAGAGAGTAGGTGTGGCTTATCACCATGGAAACGGTTCATTACCGCCATCCACCATGGAAGAAATAACCACTATTTCTGCTTTGTACGTGGCATTGAAGGCCGAGCTGAAGTCAATGAAGAGCATCCTGACGTATGTGTTAGGGTGCTCCAGGTGAGACAGCTGTATGAAGGGTGATGGAGACCGTGTCCTCCGTAGACCTGTTTGCTCGGTAGGCAAACTGGTGGCTGTCTAGATCTGCTGGGAGGACGTTCTTGATGTGCGATAGGATCATCCTCTCGAAGCACTTGGTGATGACTGGGGTCAGGGCGATTGGGCGGTAGTCGTTGAGGCAGGTGACTGCAGACTTTTTCGGGACAGGGACAATGGTGGTGGCTTTAAGGTAGGTGGGGAATACTCCGCTCCACCGCGACCTTCACTGGTTACCGGTGGCCACCCGCATCCGCTTCAAAACATTGGTACTTGCGTACCATGCTGCGATCAGATCGGGTCCGGTCTACATCCAGGACATGGTCCAACCTCACACCCAGGACATGGTCTAACCTCACACCCCAGCTCGTTCACTTCGCTCAGCTTCTGCCAATCGGCTCGTAGCTCCTTCACTTGGAGCTAAACACTCAACAAAGTCACGACTGTTTGCTGTGCTGGCTCCTCATTGGTGGAACGAGCTCCCCATTGACATCAGGACAGCAGAAAGTCTCTACATCTTCTGTCGCAAACTAAAAACACATCTTTTTAAAAAAAAAAATGTATATATTTGAATAGGGAAGGTAGCGCCGCAGTAGCACTTTAGTAGCACTTAAATGGCTCTTACTGATAGCACTTTGTAGTTTAACTTTATTGAAGAAATTGTACTTTTGGAGTTTGGACTCATGGTTTAATGCACTTATTGTAAGTCGCTTTGGATAAAAGCGTCAGCTAAATGACATGTAATGTAATGATGGTGGCCTTAAGGTAGGTGGGGACTGCAGCTTTTTGCAGGGAGAGGTTGAAGATGTTAGTGAACACCCCTGCCAGTTGGTCGGCGAGGTCTTCAGTGTGCGCCCCGACACTTTGTCTGGTCCCGCTGCCTCGGTGATGTTGATCCTCAGAGCAGACCTCACCTGGTGGTGCTGGAGGAAGAGTGTCTGCTCCTCCTCCTCGGGCTGGGTCTTCTCAGCTGTTGTTCCACCAGGGTGCTGTCTATCAAAGCGGGCAAAGAAGCGGTTCAGGGTGTTGGGGAGGTCCCTGTCCTGACTGATCTGTGTGGTGCTGCTCTTGTAGTCAGTCAAGGTTTTAATTCCTCTCCACATACTCCGGGGGTCGTTATTCTCAAAATGTCTGTCAATGCGTTGTTTGTATCTGTGCTTGGCCTCCCTGATGCCGTTCTTCAGGTCCTTTTGCGCACTTTTGTAGGCCGGTATGTCACCAGACCTGAAAGCGGCGTCTCTTGCTCCAAGCAGTAGCCACATGTTTTCTGTCCAGCCAGGGTTTTTGATTTGGAAAAACTTTGAAGGTTTTGGTGGTGTAGGTGTAGGTAGCCCAGGACAGCTGAGGTATACTCCTTCAGGTCAGCTCCCTGTGCAAACACTTCCCAGTCAGTGCTTTCAAAGCAGTCCTGTAGAAGTGAAGCAGCATCCTCGCTCCATACTTGAATGGTTTTGACGGCCGGTCTTGTTTTGCGAATTATTGGTTTATATGATGGAGTCATTATCAGAGAGAGGTGGTCTGATAAGCCGAGGTATGGAGATGGTACAGCTTTGTATGCTCCCGAGATGTTGGTGTACACCTGGTCTAAAATAATATTGTCTCTGGTGGGGAAGCTCACATTTCTGTGGAACTTGGGCAGCACTGTCTTTAGTTCTGCGTGGTTGAAGTCTCACGCCACAATCATAGCTCCGGATGAGCGCTTTGCTGGTTGCTAACAGCGCTGTGTAGCTCCTCCAGAGATAGCTTCGCGGTGAGATGTAAACAGCTGTGATGGGGATGGCAGAAAGTTCCCTTGGCAAATAGAACGGTCTGCATTTCACAGCCAGGTATTCAATTCAGTTTATTTTGTATAGCCCAATATCACAAATTACAAATTTGCCTCAGAGGGCTTTACAATCTATACACATACGACATCCCTGACCTTTGACCTCACATCGAATCAGGAAAAACTCCCCAAAAATAACCTTTGACAGGGAAAAAAGGGAAGAAACCTTCAGGAGAGCAACAGAGGAGGATCCCTCTCCCCGGATGGACAGATGAATAGATGTCATGTGACCAGATGAACAGAGTTACATACTTACAACACATTCAATGAATATGACAGAAATTATGAATAATGAGTAGTAGGCATGGACCACGATCCAGACCTCCACAATCCATGAAACAGAAGGAGGTAGAGAGGAGGGGGGGCGGGGCATCAGCAGGGCCAATGGGAGGCCGGCTCACCAGCATCAGACACCTCCAGGTCCAATGGACCCTATGAGACGTGAAGTCACAACGACTCCGGGGAGGAAGCAGAGTTAATAAGGTGCAATGGAGAGATGTAAATTCATCCATAAGGAGAGAGAGAAGAGGAGATAGGTGCTCAGTGTATCCTAAAATATCCCCCAGCAGACGATAAGCCTGATTATAAGAGAAGAATTTTAAATGTGATTCCTGATTTTACAGGGAGCCAGTGCAGAGCAGCTAATACAGGAGTAATGCTATATTACTACTGTATCTGCTGTATTTAGGTATACTAGAATGCTAGTCTGTACTGTCTTTCTAATTTGAACATTTTGAGCTGTGATTTCTTGCTTTTTTACTCAAGTGACTGAAAAGTCAACTAAACCAGCTAGGATTTAAGTATTTGCTCTGTAATCCAAATCTACTAGGGACTAAACTATATTCTACTTTTTACCTTGAGGTAAACAGACCGTTGTCCTTAATCAGTTTGGCAAGAATTTCACATTCTAGCAAACTGAGACTTCACTGTTAGCGAGGATCCCCTGTTTACCAGTATCGATCACTGAGTGGGCAATTCCTTCAACGACCTGTGGGCGGGCTCGACACAGCTGTAACCAATTACCGCCAACTCGGGTGTATAACCAGGTTGGGGCTTGTAGCGTCAGGGAAGACTCCTCGTATGAAGACTCGGAGGATAAAGACCCAGGAGTCTTTCGTGGGAGTCAAGACTCGGAGGATAAAGACCTAGGAGTCTTTCGTGGGAGTCAAGACTCGGAGGATAAAGACCTAGGAGTCTTTCGTGGGAGTCAAGACTCGGAGGATAAAGACCCAGGAGTCTTTCGTGGGAGTCTTCGGTGGTGGCTGAGGGCGGCTGAGTATAAACATTTCCCTGTGATAATGTGTTTTCTTTCCATACCTGTGTGCACATCTACTCGTAGATACTATCGACTGCGGACTCGGTCACACATGCATCAAAATCCTTCCTCTCTTATTTATCCCACACGCTCCACACAGACCCAGCACCTCGTCACAGGGGGCCTCTGGAACTGCCAGTCAGCTAACCGCAAGGCGGACTTCATCTCTGGCTTCGCTATCAAGCAATCGCTGGACTTCTTGGCTCTCACTGAGACTTGGATCACACCAGACAACACATCAACCCCTGCTGCTCTCTCCTCGGCCTTCTCCTTCAGCCACACACCCAGACCCTCTGGTCGGGGTGGTGGTTCAGGTCTACTCATCTCACCCAAATGGAGTTTTGCTCTCTACCCGCTTCCATTATTCACCCCACTGTCTTTTGAGTTTCATGCTGTGACGATTACTCATCCGGTTCAACTAACCATTGTTGTTCTCTACCGTCCTCCTGGTTCCTTGGGAGACTTCTTGGAAGAACTAGATGTCCTCCTATCAAACTTCCCAGAAAATGGCCCCCCGCTCAACCTTCTGGGTGACTTTAACATCCAGACAGAGAAGTCATGTGACCTGCTACTCTTACTGTCTTCCTTTGCTCTCTCTCTCAGTCCTTCCCCTCCTACTCACAAAGCTGGACACCACCTTGACTATATGTTCACCAGAAACTGCTCTACATCTAACCTCACTGTAACTCCACTTCCTGTCTCTGACCACTTCTTCATCTCGTACTCTCTCCCACTCTTTGGAACTGACAACCCTCCAACAACGGACTCTGCACCTGTCCGTCGCAACATCCACACCCTCTCTCCCTCTCTCCCTCTCACCCTCTCTCCCTCTCACCCTCTCACCCTCTCACCCTCCTCACTCCCTCCTCTGTTCTGTCAGCCCTCCCTTCAACCAATTCCTTCTCACTCATGTAGCCTAACTTCACCACTGACACTCTTCTCTCTACGCTGTCTTCCTCTCTTGATTCTCTCTGTCCTCTTACGACTCTAAAGGTCCTCAAGTCCTCTTACGACTCAAAAGGTCAGCAAGTCCTCTCCGGCTCCGTGGCTGTCCGAACCGGTGCGCTTCAAGAGAGCCACTATGTGAGCATCAAAAAGGAAATGGTGAAAATCCAAACACGCCGACGACCTGCTCTCCTATCAATCTCTTCTCTCCTCCTTCTCTGCAGCCAAAAGTCTGTTCTACCAATCTAGAATCGAATCCTCTTTGTCTAACCCCAAAAAGATCGTTTCTATTTTTTCCAACCTCTCCAGTCCATTGCTCCGGACTTTCTTCCCTTTCTCACCCATCTTATTAACGCCTCCCTCTCAACCGGCTGTTTCCCTAACTCTCTGAAGGAGGCGGAGTCAACCCTCTCCTGAAGAAACCCACTCTCGACCCATCTGAAGTCAACAACTACAGACCTGAAGTCAACAACTACAGACCTGAAGTCAACAACCACAGACCTGAAGTCAACAACTACAGACCTGAAGTCAATAACTACAGACCTGTCTCTCTCCTCCCCTTCCTTTCCAAAACTCTAGAGCGAGCTATCTTTAACCAAGTCTCCTCCTTTCTTCACTGTAACAACCTTCTAGACCCCCACCAGTCTGGATTCAAGACAGGCCACTCAACAGAGACTGCCCTCCTTGCTGTCTCTGAGCAGCTTCACACTGCTAGAGCATCCTCTCTCTCCTCTGTCCTCATCCTTCTAGACCTTTCTGCTGCCTTTGACACAGTGAACCACCAGATCCTCATGTCCTCCCTCCAGGACCTGGTATCTCAGGCTCTGCTCTCTCACTCTTCTCATCCTACCTCACCGACCGCTCTTACCGGGTAACCTGGAGAGGATCTGTGTCTGAGCCTTGTCCTCTGACTACTGGGGTCCCTCAGGGCTCAGTCCTTGGTCCTCTTCTCTTCTCTCTGTACACCAACTCTCTCTCTCTGTCATTCGCTCACATGGCTTCACCTACCACAGCTATGCTGACGACACCCAACTGATCCTCTCGTTTCCCCAATCTGAAGCACGGGTAGCAGCACGAATCTCTGCCTGTCTGACCGACATCTCTCAGTGGATGTCTGACCGACATCTCTCAGTGGATGTCTGACCGACATCTCTCAGTGGATGTCTGACTGACATCTCTCAGTGGATGTCTGACTGACATCTCAGTGGATGTCTGACTGACATCTCTCAGTGGATGTCTGATTGACATCTCTCAGTGGATGTCTGACTGACATCTCTCAGTGGATGTCTGTCTGACATCTCTCAGTGGATGTCTGACTGACATCTCTCAGTGGATGTCTGATTGACATCTTTCAGTGGATGTCTGATTGACATCTCTCAGTGGATGTCTGACTGACATCTCAGTGGATGTCCGCTCACCACCTGAAAATTAACCCGGACAAGACTGAACTTCTCCTCCTTCCAGGAAAAGGCTCTCCCACCCACGACCTGACTATTAACTCTACAAAGTCACGACTTTTTGCTGTGCTGGCTCCTCATTGGTGGAACGAGCTCCCCATTGACATCAGGACAGGAAGTCTCTACATCTTCTACTGGAAACTAAAAACACAACATCACGTCACAACACAACGCTCAATTCAATCCAATTCAGTTTATTTTGTATAGCCCAAAATCACAAATTACATATTTGCCTCAGAGGGCTTTACAATCTGTACACATACAACATCCCTGACCTTTGACCTCACATCGTATCAGAAAAACCCTTTCAACGGAAAAAAAGTGAAGAAACCTTCAGGAGAGCAACAGAGGAGGATCCCTCTCCCCGGATGGACAGATGAATAGATGTCATGTGTACAGAATGAACAGAGTTACAGAGTTACATAAACACATTACATGAATATGACGGAATGTATGAATAATGAGATAATTAGTAGTAGGCATGGACCACGATCCAGACCTCCACAATCCCTGAAACAGAAGGAGGTAGAGAGGAGTGGGGGGGGCCTCGCGAAAGAGGCCGGACCAATGAGGCCAGGCCTTTGAGGCAGGAGGCACAGAGAAG
Source organism: Cyclopterus lumpus (assembly GCF_009769545.1). Lineage (NCBI taxonomy): Eukaryota > Metazoa > Chordata > Actinopteri > Perciformes > Cyclopteridae > Cyclopterus > Cyclopterus lumpus. The sequence continues at coordinate 327,998 of NC_046971.1, read as the reverse complement.
GAGGCCAGGTCCAGGCCAGGGGCTGGATGCAGGAAGTCAGGACCCAGGACCAGCTTCAGACACAGGACTCTAGGAACCACGAGTAGCCCCGTATTTAGTGAGCGCAGCTCTCTAGTGGGGCAATATGGTACTACAAGCTCCTTAAGATATGATGGTGCATCACCAATCAAGGCTTTGTAGGTTACGTCACAACACAATCCCAGATGTTATTGGGGGATTTGCAGGGTTCACCTGGACAAGTAACCAGACTACCAGAGGACTGACGCATACAGACAACCATTTATGCTCACATTCACACCTACGGGGAAATTAGTGCCTCCAGTTAACCTGAGCAACATTTCTTTGGAATGTGGGAGTAACCGGAGAACCCAGAGGGAACCCACGCTGCCACTGGAGAATGTGCAAACTGTGAGACGACCAAGTAAATAGTTCTTAACGTGGAACTGTTGGAGTCAAGCTTCATGCAAGAGGTGGAGCTAGGGATTGTTTGTGAAGAGAATCAATGGGTCTTATTGAAGGAGGTTAAAGCTAAATAATAGAAGACGTGAGCTCTTGAGAATTATTAGTGTGAGAATTTGTACTAACTGAACATATTTGTCAGTTAGTGAAGTATCTGGGCGGCTCCTCCGCCTGTGGGTGTTTTCTTCTCCTTCAGTTTAGTTAGAACAACTGAACATGGAGGATGTGCTCTGGTATTTCCGACGACTCCTTCACCATGAAACCGCCACAACAATTGAATAGAAGGAAGCGCTGCTCGCTGACTTTTCCTCCCCACGAACACTCACTTCCCTTCCTCTGCTCATCTGAAGCTGGAGGACGCATGAAGGAACATGGACGCCCTGCTTCTGCTTCTATTCATACTACTGATACCCAGCTGTGTGTGTAAGTACTGCACTGGCGATGGGGTGGTCTGGGTCTGGGTCTGGGTCTGGGTCTGGGTCTGGGTCTGGGTCAGAGATTTGGTGATCACAGATTCTGAGGAGCTTCAGATTACAGGGTAAAGATGTAGTACTAGTACCGAGCAGTACTAAATGTACTGATGTGGAAAAGTACAGGAAACAACGGGGTATCATATGTTGTGTTTAGGGACATTGACTCTACAGTAGTTTTTAGTACAAAGTACAAACAGAGTACCTGATGTGTCGGTGCGGTACAACTTTGCTCTGTTTGTTCACCAGAAAACATTAAAACTAAGTTTATATAATGAGAGCTCCATTTTATAAACTTTTTCTGATTATTAATTTAGTTTCAGTATTAAGTCTTTTACTGCGTTGTTAAATAATAATAATAATATATAATATACCTAACAATACACAGTCAAATTGTGCCACTGTGCCAAATCCATACAAATATATGTATATATATACCTACATATTTGAATATATATCTGTATGTGTATGTGTATATATATATATATATATATATATATATATATATATATATATATATATATATAATTCTTCATAATGACTACTTTGGAACTATTAGTCTTTTAGTCCTTTAAGTACATTTTGATAATACTGAAGTAAGAAGTAAAAGACTACTTATTCCACCACTGATGAGATGACTTGAATATTATTAATATCTAAATGAATGGACTAAAGTTATGTTTTGATGGAAGAAATATGATACTTTACAATAATAACAGCAATAGCACTACTTAAATTATAATAACTATTATAATGTATTATACTAGTTATTGTAATGCATCATAATGTGACTGAGTTACTCTGCTCAGTGCTCATTGTATTCTTTAAGTGAAATAATATTCCTGAATAAAGTTCATGAACAGAAAATGTGAATGAGGTAACAAGCGTTCATTAAAATGACGTCAACCACGACAAAAGGAGCATCTAGAATGTGACATGTCTTTGTTTTGATGTGAACTCTCTCTCCTCAGCTGGTTTCCTCCTCATGTTGACCCCAAAGAGGTTGTGTCTCCTCGCCCAGAGTCAGGTGGTACTCCTGGGACGCTGTGATGTCACAAACCCCGCCCAACAGTGGGCGTGGCTGGGCGGTGCCCGGCTGGTGCACACTCAGTCCTCCAGGTGTCTCTGGGCTGACTCCTCTCCCTGGATGCCGGCCCACGCCCGCCCCACCAGACTGAGCGCCTGCAGCAGAGCGCCGGCGTGGAGCTGCTTCACCAACCGAGCGTTGGGATTGGCTGAGACTCACATATACCTGAAGAAACCGGGGTCCCGGGTCGTGATGGGGGGGGACCTGCAGAAGTACGAAGTGGACTCAGGGGGGACTCAGCTGATCACATCTCTCTGTCCCCAAAGCGGTGAGGAGACCCAGGACACACATGTAGCCCAGGGTCTGTCAGTATACAGACCCTGGGCTGTATGATACTCTGTATTATACTGAAGTACTTTGACTTGACACAGTATTTATATACTTGGGTACTTCTTTCACCACTGATGAGATATTGTGAATATTAATGATAAAGTGATAAAGAGTCGTATAAGTATAATCTGTGGAGAAACATCACTTCCTGTCAGCTCCTGTAACTGGACTCAATCTCTGTGAAAGAATAAAGTGAGATGAAGTTTACCTGACAGGCTACCTGCTAAACATCAGCGTCTCTCAACAGGAAGTCAGTTCTCACTTCCTGTCATTGTTAGTTCCCTCAGGCAGACAGGAAGAACGTCAGCGCTGTGCTTCCCGTCTCCTGTTCATCTCTTCTCTTAGTTTTCTGTGCAGATACATCGTTATAAGGTCAGATATGGAAGCTAAACATAAACTTTTTGGACACTTGATTTATGTGACATTTATTATGTTTTCGGTGAAGCCAGACCGAAGCATGTTTGTATTCATTTTAAATGGTTGGATCTTGTTTGGTGATCAACACTTTCATTTCTTATGCTGAATAACTCACAGAAAGACGTTCTAGTTCATAAACACTGGAGAACACAGCTGATGCCAAGAAGCAGCACAATGAGGGGACATTGTTGGTGTTGTACACATGGAGTAATTACACAAGTAGTTGATTGGATTAGTCTGGTCGACGATTTAAAACCACAGCACAGCAAACAAGACCAAAATCACAAGTGATTTAAAGGATTTGATGAATTGCTTTGGCTGAGAGTCTCATTACTAGAAGGAGACACATTTCTGACTGCTCTTCAAGTTGTTTAAACATAAATCTGGTGAAACATGGAAACATTCCTTTCTACTGTCCATCAGGGCTTTATTGGTCTAAACTAAATTCCTGAAAGTGATTAAAACAAAAACACCAGACTGACAGAGTAACTTCCTAAAAACTCTTATTTAGGACGCACTCACACAACTGCTTCTTACTTTAACATCTACAAAATAATTCAAAGTGAAGTTCTTTTCTCCTCATTTTTCAGACACCACTTCAGTCGCCATCTTCTTTTCACCCACACTTCAACCACTCGGACTCTCCAGCACCGTCTTCGCCATCACAAGTCCTGCCATAACCTTCACGAACCAACGAGCATCCAACTCAGCAAACGCCCACCGGAGCACCAGAGATGTCACGTCCTCAGAAGTGCACAGTTCAATCAGTAATGGAGCCTCAACACATGTGAGCGATATCATCAAACCTCCAACCAGGAGGTCGGTAACGACAGACTTCAGTCCTGATGTTTCAACTTCAGTCACAGAGCTGTCAGCTCTAAGTGACAGCCATATTGTTTCCTCAAGTCCGGCTGCGTTCACCTCAGTCCAATCCACTGAAGTTTTGGAGAGTTTGTCAGCTACACATGTTCTTCAACGTGGGACCTCCTCCTCCTCAACTAGCAATGATCCAGAGTCTGTAACGGCAATTGTGACTCTGGTTTCCTCCACAGCTTCCTCAGAGACAACTGACCTTCTGGGCACATCAGAAGTCACCTCCAAGGTCATCTATGAGGTCACGTCTGAGGTCCCTGTCACCTCTGAGGTCACCTCCGAGGTCCTACTCACCTCTGAAGTCCCAGTCACCTTCGAGGTTAGCTCTAAGGTCATCTCCAAGGTCCCAGTCACCTCTGAGTTCACCTCTCAGGTCACCTCCGAGGTCCTACTCACCTCCGAGGTCCCAGTCACTTCTGAGTTTACCTCTCAGGTCACCTCCAAGGTCCCAGTCACCTCCGAGATCCCAGTCACTTCTGAGTTCACCTCTCAGGTCACCTCCGAGGTCCTACTCACCTCCGAGGTCCCAGTCACTTCTGAGTTCACCTCTCAGGTCACCTCCGAGGTCCTACTCACCTCTGAGGTCCCTGTCACCTCCGAGGTCCTACTCACCTCTGAAGTCCCAGTCACCTTCGAGGTTAGCTCTAAGGTCATCTCCAAGGTCCCAGTCACCTCTGAGTTCACCTCTCAGGTCACCTCCGAGGTCCTACTCACCTCCGAGGTCCCAGTCACTTCTGAGTTTACCTCTCAGGTCACCTCCAAGGTCCCAGTCACCTCCGAGATCCCAGTCACTTCTGAGTTCACCTCTCAGGTCACCTCCGAGGTCCTACTCACCTCCGAGGTCCCAGTCACTTCTGAGTTCACCTCTCAGGTCACCTCTGAGGTCCTACTCACCTCTGAGGTCCCTGTCACCTCCGAGGTCCTACTCACCTCCGAGGTCCCAGTCACTTCTGAGTTCACCTCTCAGGTCACCTCCGAGGTCCTACTCACCTCTGAGGTCCCTGTCACCTCCGAGGTCCTACTCACCTCTGAAGTCCCAGTCACCTTCGAGGTTAGCTCTAAGGTCACCTCCGAGGTCCCAGTCACTTCTGAGTTCACCTCTCAGGTGACCTCCGAGGTCCTACTCACCTCCGAGGTCCCAGTCACCTCTGAGGTCACCTCCAAGGTCCCAGTCACCTCCGAGATCCCAGTCACTTCTGAGGTCACCTCTGAGGTCACCTCCGAGGTCCCAGTCACCTCTGAGGTCCCTGTCACCTCTGAGGTCAGCTCTCAGATCACCTCTGAGGTCCCAGTCACCTTCGAGGTCATCTTTGCGGTCCCAGTCACCTCTGAGGTCCCGGTCACCTCTGAGGTCAGCTCTCAGGTCACCTCTGAGGTCCCAGTCACCTCTGAGGTCCCAGTCACCTCTGAGGTCCCGGTCACCTCTGAGGTCAGCTCTCTGGTCACCTCTGAGGTCACAGTCACCTCCGAGGTCCCCTTTGAGGTCCCAGTCACCTCTGAGGTCCCAGTTACATCTGAGATCACCTCTGAGGTCACCTCTGAGGTCCTGGTCAGCTATGAGGTCAGCTCCGAGGTCCAGGTCACCTCCGAGGTCATCTCTGAGGTCAGCTCTGAGGTCAGGTCTGAGGTCAACTCCGAGGTCCCTCTCACCTCCGAGGTCAGCTCTGAGGTCAGGTCTGAGGTCACCTCCAAGGTCCTACTCACCTCTGAGTTTCCGGTCACCTCCGAGGTCCCACTCACCTCTGAGGTCCCGGTCAGCTCTGAGGCTACTGTTGGTTTATCTGTGATTTCTGACACTGAGTCAAACCAAGATACAACTTCTATAACACATTCAGTTCCTAACAAGAACCTTTCACCTGCATCCAACACCACTGCACCTCCTCTTACAACTGCTTATGTGCCTACAACAATAGACATGACGTCTACATCCGTCATGGAGATGCATCCTCCATCAACTTGGAAACCCCTGCCGAACATTTCTCAAACTTCAGCCGAAATAATCACGTCGCTGCCGACTGTCTCCACTGTTCATCCAGAAGGTCGACCAACATCTCCAACAGCCGGGGTGGCGTCTCCAGAAAGAATCCCCACCTCATTCACACCTGTAACAACACCTACATCCACTCCCACACTTTCAACCACAGAGACTGCAGCCACAACGACTACAGCCATGACAACTATCAAAACCACACCACCCACTACTCCATCCACCACCACAACCAGAACAACACTGGTTGCTCCAACAAGTAGAACAACAACTCCACCTCAGCCCACGACTTTGGCATCAACCACCACAACACCTGTAAGTGTTTACTGCTATTATTCAATTATGTTATGCTTAATTTCCAAGCGAAAAACCAACTCGTCAAATAAAAACAACGGTCTCCTGGGTGAAAGTCCTGTGTTTGTTTGACATTGGTGGCTCTAAGTGTCCCCGAATAATACTGCCTGTACCAAACATTCACCCGTTCATCTAACATTCACCCGTTCATCTGACCTTCATCCGTTCATCTGACCTTCACCCGTTCATCTGACATTCACCCGTTCATCTGACATTCACCCGTTTATCTAAGATTCACCCATTCATCTAACATTCACCCGTTCATCTAACATTCACCCGTTCATCTAACATTCACCCGTTTATCTAACATTCTCCCGTTCATCTGACCTTCATCCGTTCATCTGACATTCTCCCGTTCATCTGACCTTCATCCGTTCATCTGACCTTCACCCGTTCATCTGACCTTCATCTGACATTCTCCCGTTCATCTGACCTTCATCCGTTCATCTGACATTCACCCGTTCATCTGACCTTCATCCGTTCATCTGACCTTCACCCGTTCATCTGACATTCACCCGTTTATCTAAGATTCACCCATTCATCTAACATTCACCCGTTCATCTAACATTCACCCGTTCATCTAACATTCACCCGTTTATCTAACATTCTCCCGTTCATCTGACCTTCATCCGTTCATCTGACATTCTCCCGTTCATCTGACCTTCACCCGTTCATCTGACATTCACCCGTTCATCTGACCTTCACCCGTTCATCTGACATTCACATGTTTATCTAACCTTCACCAGTTCATCTGACCTTCACCCGTTCATCTGACATTCACCCGTTCATCTGACATTCACCCGTTCATCTGACCTTCACCCGTTCATCTGACATTCACCCGTTTATCTAAGATTCACCCATTCATCTAACATTCACCCGTTCATCTAACATTCACCCGTTTATCTAACATTCTCCCGTTCATCTGACCTTCATCCGTTCATCTGACATTCTCCCGTTCATCTGACCTTCACCCGTTCATCTGACATTCACCCGTTCATCTGACATTCACCCGTTCATCTAACATTCACCCGTTTATCTAACATTCTCCCGTTCATCTGACCTTCACCCATTCATCTAACATTCACCCGTTCATCTAACATTCACCCGTTCATCTAACATTCACCCGTTTATCTAACATTCTCCCGTTCATCTGACCTTCATCCGTTCATCTGACATTCTCCCGTTCATCTGACATTCTCCCGTTCATCTGACCTTCACCCGTTCATCTGACCTTCACCCGTTCATCTGACATTCACATGTTTATCTAACCTTCACCAGTTCATCTGACCTTCACCCGTTCATCTGACATTCACCCGTTCATCTGACATTCACCCGTTCATCTGACCTTCACCCGTTCATCTGACCTTCACCCGTTCATCTGATATTCACCTGTTCATCTGACCTTCACCCGTTCATCTGATATTCACCTGTTCATCTGACATTCTCCCGTTCATCTGACCTTCACCTGTTCATCTGACATTCTCCCATTCATCTGACCTTCACCTGTTCATCTGACCTTCACCCGTTCATCTGACCTTCACCTGTTCATCTGACATTCTCCCGTTCATCTGACCTTCACCCGTTCATCTGACCTTCACCTGTTCATCTGACCTTCACCTGTTCATCTGACATTCTCCCGTTCATCTGACCTTCACCCGTTCATCTGACCTTCACCTGTTCATCTGACATTCTCCCGTTCATCTGACCTTCACCCGTTCATCTGACCTTCACCTGTTCATCTGACCTTCACCTGTTCATCTGACATTCTCCCGTTCATCTGACCTTCACCTGTTCATCTGACATTCTCCCGTTCATCTGACCTTCACCTGTTCATCTGACCTTCACCTGTTCATCTGACATTCTCCCGTTCATCTGACCTTCACCTGTTCATCTGACATTCTCCCGTTCATCTGACCTTCACCTGTTCATCTGACATTCTCCCATTCATCTGACCTTCACCTGTTCATCTGACATTCACCCGTTCATCTGACCTTCACCTGTTCATCTGACATTCTCCCGTTCATCTGACCTTCACCCGTTCATCTGATATTCACATGTTCATCTGACCTTCACCTGGTCATCTAACATTAACCTGTTCATCTAATATATATATATATATATATACATACACATAAACACATATATAGGTGTATGTATGTAGGTGTGTCTGTAGGTGTGTCTGTAGATGTGTCTGTAGATGTGTCTGTGGGTGTGTCTGTAGATGTGTCTGTAGGTGTGTCTGTAGATGTGTCTGTGGGTGTGTCTGTAGGTGTGTCTGTGATGTGTCTGTAGGTGTGTCTGTAGGTGTGTCTGTAGATGTGTCTGTGGGTGTGTCTGTAGATGTGTCTGTAGATGTGTCTGTGGGTGTGTCTGTAGATGTGTCTGTAGGTGTGTCTGTAGATGTGTCTGTGGGTGTGTCTGTAGGTGAGTCTGTAGATGTGTCTGTAGGTGTGTCTGTAGGTGTGTCTGTAGATGTGTCTGTGGGTGTGTCTGTAGATGTGTCTGTAGATGTGTCTGTAGGTGTGTCTGTGATGTGTCTGTAGGTGTGTCTGTAGATGTGTCTGTAGATGTGTCTGTGGGTGTGTCTGTAGGTGTGTCTGTAGATGTGTCTGTGATGTGTCTGTAGGTGTGTCTGTGATGTGTCTGTAGGTGTGTCTGTAGGTGTGTCTGTAGATGTGTCTGTTGTTGTGGAGCGTAAACGAGGTGAGTTAAGTTTCAGACTCTAGGCCGATGATTGAGGCACCAGGTTGCTGAAGGGCAATGACCAGAAGATCATGTTATGATACTTGCAGGGGCATTTACCTGCTCGAGATATAATAACAAAATAACAAAATTAACAAAATAATATTTACAATAAGGATATCTTTATTATTAATAATAATATATTGTAATCATACATGTAATAATGATAATTATAATTAAATTCAGACCTATGAGGATCACCTGTGGTGGTGTCATTTCCTGTTCCAGACTTCCTGCTGCTCCGTAAACATCACAGACGTCAGCTCGAGCTCCCGTTCCGTCGCGGTGACATTCACCTCCGCCGGTGTCTCTTGTACCTTCAACCTGACCGCTGATGGGGAATCAGGGGCCGGTGTCTCTGGTTGTGACCCGGATGGAGAGTCCAAGAACAGCTTCACCTGTCGGATCCCGGGTCTGGATCCCGGAACCTTGTACTGTTTAACGCTGATGTCTAAGGAGGACGGAGAGAGGAGACACGTGTTTGTGCACACAGGTGAGTTGAAATGTCTTTATTATCATTGAAGTTCCTTTAATTATGTAAATATTAAAAATAACATCAACAATAATAACAATTATTATAACAATCATATAATATTATTATAACAATCACATAACATAAGAAGCAAATTAGCACTACAAGCTTTGTAGAGTCAGACTCTCAGGACATAAACATAATTAAAACAGGAGCGATATTAACATAAAAAGAAAAAACAAGGTGAACTGATAATGAGTTATATTTCCATAGAAACAGTCAATTCAAGAAACAGAAGTGTGATTCATGATAAAAGCAAAAAAGTGAATCAGTCATTATGTCCACACAAAGCATTTTTAATACAACATAGTTTACAAGCTGACAATCTTTGTTGGTGCACACCTGCCTCCTGTCTCCTGTCAAATGTCACCTGTTACCTGTCTCCTGTCAAATGTCACCTGCTACCTGCTACCTGTCTCCTGTCAAATGTCACCTGTTACCTGTCTCCTGTCAAATGTCACCTGCTACCTGTCTCCTGTCTCCTGTCAAATGTCACCTGTTACCTGTCTCCTGTCAAATGTCACCTGCTACCTGTTACCTGTCAAATGTCACCTGCTACCTGTCTCCTGTCTCCTGTCAAATGTCACCTGCTACCTGTCTCCTGTCAAATGTCACCTGCTACCTGTCTCCTGTCTCCTGTCAAATGTCACCTGTTACCTGTCTCCTGTCAAATGTCACCTGCTACCTGTCACCTGCTACCTGTTACCTGTCAAATGTCACCTGCTACCTGTTACCTGTCAAATGTCACCTGCTACCTGTTACCTGTCAAATGTCACCTGCTACCTGTCTCCTGTCTCCTGTCAAATGTCACCTGCTACCTGTCTCCTGTCAAATGTCACCTGCTACCTGTCTCCTGTCTCCTGCTACCTGTCTCCTGTCTCCTGTCAAATGTCACCTGCTACCTGTCTCCTGTCAAATGTCACCTGCTTTCTGTCTCCTGTCAAATGTCAAATGTCACCTACTACCTGTCTCCTGTCAAATGTCACCTGCTTTCTGTCTCCTGTCTCCTGTCAAATGTCACCTGCTACCTGTCTCCTGTCAAATGTCACCTGCTTTCTGTCTCCTGTCTCCTGTCAAATGTCACCTGCTTTCTGTCTCCTGTCTCCTGTCAAATGTCACCTGCTACCTGTCTCCTGTCAAATGTCACCTGCTTTCTGTCTCCTGTCAAATGTCAAATGTCACCTACTACCTGTCTCCTGTCAAATGTCACCTGCTTTCTGTCTCCTGTCTCCTGTCAAATGTCACCTGCTACCTGTCTCCTGTCAAATGTCACCTGTTAGTTTCTAGGGTTGGACATTGTTGATTTCTAGGGTTGGACATTGTTAGTTTCTAGAGTTGGAAATTGTTAGTTTCTAGGGTTGGATATTGTTAGTTTCTAGAGTTGGACATTGTTAGTTTCTAGAGTTGGACATTGTTAGTTTCTAGTGTTGGACATTGTTAGTTTCTAGAGTTGGACATTGTTAGTTTCTAGTGTTGGACATTGTTAGTTTCTAGGGTTGGACATTGTTAGTTTCTAGGGTTGGACGTTGTTGGTTTCTAGAGTTGGACATTGTTAGTTTCTAGAGTTGGACATTGTTAGTTTCTAGGGTTGGATATTGTTAGTTTCTAGAGTTGGACATTGTTAGTTTCTAGAGTTGGACATTGTTAGTTTCTAGTGTTGGACATTGTTAGTTTCTAGAGTTGGACATTGTTAGTTTCTAGTGTTGGACATTGTTAGTTTCTAGGGTTGGACATTGTTAGTTTCTAGGGTTGGACGTTGTTGGTTTCTAGAGTTGGACATTGTTAGTTTCTAGAGTTGGACATTGTTAGTTTCTAGTGTTGGACATTGTTAGTTTCTAGGGTTGGACATTGTTAGTTTCTAGGGTTGGACGTTGTTGGTTTCTAGAGTTGGACATTGTTAGTTTCTAGGGTTGGACATTATTAGTTTCTAGGGTTGGACATTGTTAGTTTCTAGGGTTGGACATTGTTAGTTTCTAGTGTTGGACGTTGTTGGTTTCTAGAGTTGGACATTGTTAGTTTCTAGAATTAGATATTGTTGATTTCTAGAGTTGGACATTTTTAGTTTCTAGGGTTGGACATTATTAGTTTCTAGGGTTGGACATTATTAGTTTCTAGGGTTGGACATTGTTAGTTTCTAGTGTTGGACGTTGTTGGTTTCTAGTGTTGGACATTGTTAGTTTCTAGGGTTGGACATTGTTAGTTTCTAGAGTTGGACATTGTTAGTTTCTAGTGTTGGACATTGTTAGTTTCTAGGGTTGGACATTGTTAGTTTCTAGTGTTGGACGTTGTTGGTTTCTAGAGTTGGACATTGTTAGTTTCTAGAATTGGATATTGTTGATTTCTAGAGTTGGACATTTTTAGTTTCTAGGGTTGGACATTATTAGTTTCTAGGGTTGGACATTATTAGTTTCTAGGGTTGGACATTGTTAGTTTCTAGTGTTGGACGTTGTTGGTTTCTAGTGTTGGACATTGTTAGTTTCTAGTGTTGGACATTGTTAGTTTCTAGGGTTGGACATTGTTAGTTTCTAGAGTTGGACATTGTTAGTTTCTAGTGTTGGACATTGTTAGTTTCTAGTGTTGGACATTGTTAGTTTCTAGGGTTGGACATTGTTAGTTTCTAGGGTTGGACATTGTTAGTTTCTAGGGTTGGACGTTGTTGGTTTCTAGAGTTGGACATTGTTAGTTTCTAGAATTGGATATTGTTGATTTCTAGAGTTGGACATTTTTAGTTTCTAGGGTTGGACATTATTAGTTTCTAGGGTTGGACATTATTAGTTTCTAGGGTTGGACATTGTTAGTTTCTAGTGTTGGACGTTGTTGGTTTCTAGTGTTGGACATTGTTAGTTTCTAGTGTTGGACATTGTTAGTTTCTAGGGTTGGACATTGTTAGTTTCTAGAGTTGGACATTGTTAGTTTCTAGTGTTGGACATTGTTAGTTTCTAGTGTTGGACATTGTTAGTTTCTAGGGTTGGACATTGTTAGTTTCTAGGGTTGGACGTTGTTGGTTTCTAGAGTTGGACATTGTTAGTTTCTAGAGTTGGACATTGTTAGTTTCTAGTGTTGGACATTGTTAGTTTCTAGGGTTGGACATTGTTAGTTTCTAGGGTTGGACGTTGTTGGTTTCTAGAGTTGGACATTGTTAGTTTCTAGAATTGGATATTGTTGATTTCTAGAGTTGGACATTATTAGTTTCTAGGGTTGGACATTATTAGTTTCTAGGGTTGGACATTGTTAGTTTTTAGGGTTGGACATTGTTAGTTTCTAGTGTTGGACGTTGTTGGTTTCTAGAGTTGGACATTGTTAGTTTCTAGAATTGGATATTGTTGATTTCTAGAGTTGGACATTGTTAGTTTCTAGAGTTGGACATTGTTAGTTTCTAGTGTTGGACATTGTTAGTTTCTAGTGTTGGACATTGTTAGTTTCTAGGGTTGGACATTGTTAGTTTCTAGGGTTGGACGTTGTTGGTTTCTAGAGTTGGACATTGTTAGTTTCTAGAGTTGGACATTGTTAGTTTCTAGTGTTGGACATTGTTAGTTTCTAGGGTTGGACATTGTTAGTTTCTAGGGTTGGACGTTGTTGGTTTCTAGAGTTGGACATTGTTAGTTTCTAGAATTGGATATTGTTGATTTCTAGAGTTGGACATTATTAGTTTCTAGGGTTGGACATTATTAGTTTCTAGGGTTGGACATTGTTAGTTTCTAGGGTTGGACATTGTTAGTTTCTAGTGTTGGACGTTGTTGGTTTCTAGAGTTGGACATTGTTAGTTTCTAGAATTGGATATTGTTGATTTCTAGAGTTGGACATTTTTAGTTTCTAGGGTTGGACATTATTAGTTTCTAGGGTTGGACATTATTAGTTTCTAGGGTTGGACATTGTTAGTTTCTAGTGTTGGACGTTGTTGGTTTCTAGAGTTGGACATTGTTAGTTTCTAGTGTTGGATATTGTTAGTTTCTAGAGTTGGACATTGTTAGTTTCTAGAGTTGGACGTTGTTGGTTTCTTGAGTTGGACATTGTTAGTTTCTAGAATTGGATATTGTTGATTTCTAGAGTTGGACATTATTAGTTTCTAGGGTTGGACAATGTTACTTTCTAGAATTGGACATTGTTAGTTTCTAGAGTTGGACATTGTTAGTCTTTAGAATTGGATATTGTTGATTTCTAGAGTTGGACATTATTAGTTTCTAGAGTTGGACATTGTTTTTCAATTCAATTCAGTTTATTTTGTATAGCCCAATATCACAAATTACAAATTATCCTCAGAGGGCTTTACAATCTGTACACATACGACATCCCTGACCTTTGACCTCACATCGGATCAGGAAAAACTCCCCAAAAATAACCTTTGACAGGGAAAAAAGGGAAGAAACCTTCAGGAGAGCAACAGAGGAGGATCCCTCTCCCCGGATGGACAGAAGAATAGATGTCATGTGACCAGATGAACAGAGTTACAGAGTTACATAAACACATTACATGAATATGACAATGTATGAATGGAACTCCAATCCATGAAACAGAAGGAGGTAGAGAGGAGGGGGGCGGGGCATCAGCAGGGGCCATGGCCATGCCGCATCAGCCGGGCCGAGGCAGGAGGCATCAGACACCGCCAGGTCCAATGGACCCTATGAGACGTGAAGTCACAACGACTCCGGGGAGGAAGCAGAGTTAATAAGGTGCAATGGAGAGATGTAAATTCATCCATAAGTAGAGAGAGAAGAGGAGATAGGTGCTCAGTGTATCCTAAAATATCCCCCAGCAGCCTATAAGCCTATAGCAGCATATCAAGGGGCTGGACCAGGGCAAACCTGATTCAGCCCTAACTATAAGGACAAGTCTCAGTCAAAGATAACTAGAGATTCTTTACAGTGGTGTTGGATGCCAGGGCAATGCCATCTACAGAAACCACATCACCAGATAATTGATCTCTGAGGTGTTCAGGGCCAGTAAAATAACTTCAGTTTTGTCTGAGTTTAACATCAGGAAGTTGCAGGTCAGTTTCTAGAGTTAGACATTGTTAGGCAGCAGGACGCAGAGTGTCCCCAGGGAGGAAACATTATGAACAGCAGGTCACAGTTCAGTGTCGTGGGTCTTACTCTTTATCCTGCCCCCCGTCTCTTATTCTTCTTCCTGTTCAGCTCCAGGAAAACTTCTTTCAACCTTCACACACACACACACACACACACACACACACATATACATACATACTGTATATATATACATATATATGTATATATATATTATGTATATATATATATATATAGTGTTATTTATATTATGTATTTATTTTTATATATATATATCTGTATGTATACACATATAAAATGACCCCCCGCCCTTCTGTCTTGTCTCAGACCCGGTCGGTCCGGCTAGGCTGGTGGTCCAGCTGGACCAGGCTCAAAACCAGTCTGCAGGCCACAGTGGTTCTCCGGGTCTGCAGGTATCCTGGTCTCGTTCTGCAGGTCACGTGGACTGGTATGACGTGACTCTGGAGGACTCCAGTTCCGGAACCACATTTAGGACCAGAATCATGGACTCAGCAATCCCCCGGTCTGGTTTCAGCTCTTTGGTCCCCGGGACTACATACATCGTCAGCGTAGTGGCTTCAGCCGGGAACAAGACCGCCCCACCTGTCCACAGGAGGGCCTCAACAGGTGAGACAAACCTGGACACTCAGACTCCTGTGGTCCTTCAGGGGGGACCACATGACACCTTTTATTTTGACAGACACTAACCACCTGTCTCTGTCATCTTTTTAATTCAATTCAGTTTATTTTGTATAGCCCAATATCACAATTTTTTCGAATTTGCCTCAGAGGGCTTTACAATCTGTACACATACGACATCCCCGTCCCAGGACCTCACATCGGATCAGGAAAAACTCCCCAAAAATAACCTTTGACAGGGAAAAAAGGGAAGAAACCTTCAGGAGAGCAACAGAGGAGGATCCCTCTCCCCGGATGGACAGAAGAATAGATGTCATGTGACCAGATGAACAGAGTTACAGAGTTACATAAACACATTACATGAATATGACAATGTATGAATGGAACTCCAATCCATGAAACAGAAGGAGGTAGAGAGGAGGGGGGGCGGGGCATCAGCAGGGCCAATGGGAGGCCGGCTCACCAGCATCAGACACCTCCAGGTCCAATGGACCCTATGAGACGTGAAGTCACAACGACTCCGGGGAGGAAGCAGAGTTAATAAGGTGCAATGGAGAGATGTAAATTCATCCATAAGGAGAGAGAGAAGAGGAGAGAGGTGCTCAGTGTATCCTAAAACATCCCCCAGCAGCCTATAAGCCTATAGCAGCATATCAAGGGGCTGGACCAGGGCAAACCTGATTCAGCCCTAACTATAAGCACTATTAAAGAGGAAAGTCTTAAGTCTACTCTTAAATGTGGTGACTAGACACTAACCAACTGTCTCTGTCCTCCAGACATAAACCACCTGTCTTTGTCCTCCAGCACCATCGACTGTCCACAATCTCCAGGTGGCATCTTTGTCCTCAGACAAGCTCCGTGTGTCCTGGCGGAGCGGTCCGGGCCGAACTGAGCTCTTCAGGGTTCTGCTGACGGATCCGGACCGGGTTCTGTGGAAGAACATCTCTCTGCCGAACACCGAAACCTCCACTGAGCTGGACGGGCTGCGACCCGGCACCCTATATGCCGTCACCGTGGAAACAGAGGCTTTCGGCCTGAAAAGCCGCACCTCCAAACAGGCGGTCACAGGTAGATATTATGGGATGACTGGACAGGTAGAAGTTAAACGCTACATGAACACATCTTTATACTTAGTTTTATACAGATGTCTCAGTCTATAGTCTTTGTTTTATTGATAGGTCCCTGTCGAGTCTCAGTCTGGAGTCTTTGTTTTAACGATAGTTTGCATTTGTGTCTCAGTCTGTAGACTTTGGTTTAATGATAGTAATCCGTCATCCATCCATCCATCCATTATCACCCGCTTATCCGGGGTCGGGTCGCGGTGGCAGCAGGTTCAGCAGGCCGACCCAGGCTTCCCTCTCACCCGCAACACTTTCCAGCTCATTCTGGGGGATCCCGAGGCGTTCCAAGGCCAGCCGGGAGATATAATCCCTCCAGCGTGTCCTCGGTCTTCCCCGGGGCCTCCTACCAGTTGGACGTGCCCGGAAAACCTCTAATGGGAGGCGTCCAGGAGGCATCCTGACTAGATGCCCGAATCACTTCAGCTGACTCCTTTCGACACGAAGGAGCAGCGACTCGACTCCAAGCTCCCCCCTGATGTCCGAGCTCCTTACCCTATCTCTAAGGCTGAGCCCGGCCACCCTACGGAGGAAGCTCATTTCGGCCGCTTGTATCCAAGATCTCGTTCTTTCGGTCACGACCCAGAGTTCGTGACCATAGGTGAGGGTTGGAACGTAGACCAACCAGTAAATGGAGAGCTTTGCCTTCCGGCTCAGCTCCCTCTTCACCAAGACGGACCGGTACAGCGCCTGTTTTACTGCTGCAGCCGCACCGATCCGCCTGTCGATCTCCCGCTCCACCTTACCCTCACTCGTGAACAAGACCCCGAGATACTTGAACTCCTTCGCTTGGGGTAGGCAGTTTGCCCCCACCTGGAGGGAGCAATCCGCCGGTTTCCGGCAGAGCACCATGGCCTCAGATTTGGAGGGGCTAACTCTCATCCCTGCCGCTTCGCAGTCGGCTGCAAAACACCCCAGTGAATGCTGGAGGTCACGGTTCGAGGAGGCAAACAGGACCACATCATCCGCGAACAGCAGAGAGGCGATCCCGAGACTCCCGAACCGGATCCTCTCCGCCCCCTGGCTGCGCCTAGATGTCCGTGACAGGATCCTCTGCCAGACGTTCCCAGTTCACCCTCACTACACGTTTGGGCTTGCCAAGTCTTTCTAGCCGAGTCCCCCGCCATCTGATCCAACTCACCACCAGGTGGTGATCAGTTGACAGCACTGCTCCTCTCTTCACCCAAGTGTCCAAGACATACGGCCGCAGATCAGATGATACGATTACAAAGTCGATCATTGATCTCCGGCCTAAGGTGTTCTGGTACCAGGTACACTTATGAGCCACCTTATGTTCGAACATGGTGTTCGTTATGGACAAACTGTGGCTAGCACAGACAACAACAAAACACCATTCGGGTTCAGATCGGGCAAGCCGTTCCTCCCAATCACGCCCCGCCAGGTTTCTCTGTCATTGCCCACGTGAGCGTTGAAGTCTCCCAGGAGAACTATGGAGTCGGCAGGCGGCGCCCTTTCCAGGACCCCTCCCACCGACTCCAAGAAGGCCGGATACTCCGAAATGCTGTTCGGTGCATAAGCACAAACAACAGTCAGAGCCTTACTCCCCGCAACCCGTAGGCGCAGGGAGGCGACCCTCTCGTTCCCCGGGGAAAACTCCAACACAGCAGCGCTCAGCCGGGGGCTCGTGAGTATCCCCACTCCCGCCCGGCGCCTCTCACCCTGGGCAACTCCAGAAAAGGACAAAGTCCAACCCTTCTCCAGGAGCTTGGTTCCAGAGCCCATGCTGTGCGTGGAGGTGAGCCCAACTATATCTAGCTGGTACCGCTCCGCCTCCTGCACCAGCTCCGGCTCTTTCCCCGCTAGTGAGGTGACGTTCCACGTCCCTAGAGCTAGTCCATGCCGCCAGCGATCGGCCCGCCCAGGTCACCCGCCTGGTCTACATAGCACCCGACCCCGATAATTCTCCCTGCGGGTGGTGGGTCCACAGGGTGACTGCTGCTCCATGATGTTTTTTCGGGCTGAGCCCGACCGGGCCCCATGGGCAAAAGCCCGGCCACCAGATGCTCGCCGACGAGCTCCCCTCCTGGGTCTGGCTCCGGGAGGGTGCCCCGGTTTCCCTTGTCCGGGCAAGGTAGCTTCAGTCCGTGGGCTGCTTATCATCAGGGTTTATTGAACCGCTCTTAGTCTGGGCTCTCCCCCGAGACCTGTTTGCCTTGGGAGACCCTACCAGGGGCTGATGCCCCGGACAACATAGCTCCCAGGATCACTAAGCCACTCAAACTCCTCCACCACGTTAAGGAGGAATCGCCACCGTCATGACTGTTTTAAAGATAGTTCCTTGTCGTGTCAGAATTCAATTCAATTCAGTTTATTTTATATAGACCAATATCACAAATTACGAATTTGCCTCAGAGGGCTTTACAATCTGTACACATACATCCCTGTCCCAGGACCTCAGTCTTTAGTCTTTGTTTCAAAGATAGTTCCCTGTCTTGTCTCAGTCTATAGTCTTTGTTTCAAAGATAGTTCCCTGTCTTGTCTCAGTCTATTGTCTTTGTTTCAAAGATAGTTCCCTGTCTTGTCTCAGCCTATAGTCTTTGTTTTAATGATAGTTCCCCATCTTGTCTCAGTTTTTAGTCTTCGTTTTAACGATAGTTCCCCGTCTTGTCTCAGTCTTTAATCATTGTTTTAACAATAGTTTGTGTCTCAGTCTATAGTCTTTGTTTTAATGATAGTTCCTCATTGTGACTCAGTCTTTAATCTTTGTTTTAACAATAGTTCCCTGTCGTGTCTCAGACTGTACTCTTTGGTTTAATGACAGTTCCCCGGCGTTGTGTCTCAAACTACAGTCTTTCTTTTAAAGATAGTTCCCCGTTGTCTCTTAGTCTTTTGTGTTTGTTTTATGATAGTTCCCTGTCTTGTGTCAGTCTCTAGCCTATAGTCTTTGTTTTAATGATAGTTCCTCGTCCGTCACTCAGTCTTTATATATATTATATATATTTCTTTTATTCCAGACTCATGAATCCATAAAGCAACAAATACAACAACAATATATAAAATACAATACAATACAAGGACACAGGTCCAATAACTGCAGTTAAAAAGTTCTTTAGTCATTTGTTTTAACGATATTTTGAAGGCCTGGTGTGATACATTGCATATATAATCTAAACCCCACTTGCAGTCCCAGCACTGGTCTCAGATCTGAGGTTGGACAACAACGGCAGCTCTGACAGTCTGCAGGCCTCCTGGGTGTCACCTGTCGGCGGCATGGACATCTACCTGGCGACTCTGACGGGTTTGGGTTTGCCCACTCAGGAGCGCCGTCTACATCCCAATATTACCCAACTGGTATTTGGCGGTCTGACCCCTGGTCGCAGCTACCAGCTGTGTATCAGGACAACCGCCGGAGGACAGAGCTCAATGGCCAGGACCAGCGGGAGGACAGGTAAAAGTTAAACAAACCAAAAAGACATCTTTATTTTTATACAGAAGTCTTAGTATATAGTCTTTGTTTAACAATAGTTCCCTGTAGTGTCTCAGTCTTTAATCTTTGTTTTAACGATAGTTCCCTGTCGTGTCTCAGTCTATAGACTTTGTTTTAACAATAGTTCCCCTGAGTGTCTCAGTCTATCGTCTTTGTTTGAACGATAGTTCCCTTGTCCTGTCTCAGTCTATTGTCTTTGTTTTAATGATAGTTCCATGTCGCGTCTCAGTCTGTAGTCTTCTTTTTAACAATAGTTCCCTGTCACGTCTCAGTCTATTGTCTTTGTTTCAAAGATGGTTCCCCGTCATGTCTCAGTCTTTAGTCTTGGTTTTAACAATAGTTCCCTGTCGTGTCTCATTCTATAGTTTTTGTTTTAACAATAGTTCCCTGTCGTGTCTCATTCTATAGTTTTTGTTTTAACAATAGTTCCCTGTTGTGTCTCATTCTATAGTTTTTGTTTTAACGATAGTTCCCTGTCGTGTCTCATTCTATAGTTTTTGTTTTAACAATAGTTCCCTGTCGTGTCTCATTCTATAGTTTTTGTTTTAACGATAGTTCCCTGTCGTGTCTCATTCTATAGTTTTTGTTTTAACAATAGTTCCCTGTCGTGTCTCATTCTATAGTTTTTGTTTTAACAATAGTTCCCTGTCGTGTCTCATTCTATAGTTTTTGTTTTAACAATAGTTCCCTGTCGTGTCTCATTCTATAGTTTTTGTTTTAACAATAGTTCCCTGTCGCGTCTCATTCTATAGTTTTTGTTTTAACAATAGTTCCCTGTCGTGTCTCATTCTATAGTTTTTGTTTTAACGATAGTTCCCTGTCGTGTCTCATTCTATAGTTTTTGTTTTAACGATAGTTCCCTGTCGTGTCTCAGTCCCTCAGCCGGTGCCGTCTCTCTCCATGACGCCCCTCAGTGACAGCAGCACCCTGAAGCTCAGCTGGACGCCCCCCAGAGGAGATTGGGAGAAGTACAGTGTCCTTCTGAGGGACGGCTTGGTGGTCCTGGTGAACCAGAGCGTCAGTAAACCAAGCCGACTTCACCTCTTCTCCGTCCCCGGTCTGGTGCCGGGTCGACTCTATGGGGCAGAGGTCACGGTTCACAGTGGCTTTCTGGGTAACACGGCTCACTGCCAGGGGCAACTGGGTGAGTTCACCTTCACACCTTTTATTATTTCTTATTTCTTCCATTCTTATATTAAATAATAATGTCTTGCAGCCCCTCGTCCCGTGCAGCAGCTGCTCGTCCGTCACGCTGATGAAACCACGCTGAGTGTCTTCTGGAGTCCGCCAGTCGGAGAATGGGACGGCTTCACTGTGCTCCTCAGACAGGCGAAGCCCATCACCATTGTGGATCAGAAAACCCTCTCCTGGGGGTCCAGAGATTGCACCTTCAACACCCTCACCGCAGCCCGCCTTTACGCCGTCAGCGTGACAACCAACAGTGGCAACCTGACCAGCAGTCAGGTTTCCGTGACGGCTTGGACCAGTACGTCCGCTTCATTGGCTTCATTGGTTCATTGGTCCACACGACACATTTCCACTTTGTTACTGGTTTATAGTGAAAATAGTCTGCTGGTGGTCTGCAAGCATCCAACCACAGAGTCAAGATGTAAAGTGTCCTTGTATCCTTGTGTCCTCATGTCCTTGTGTCCTGGTGTCTTTGTGTCCATGTGTCCTCAGGTCCGGCCCCGGTCACCAGGCTGCAGGTCTCCAGCCACGGCAGCACCGACAGCCTGCAGACGCAGTGGGACCGGGTCTTTGGAGACCTGGATTCGTATCGGGTCCTACTGGTCCAGGACAGCAGTGTCATCAAGAACCAGAGTGTGTCGGCTGAGACCTCCAGCATCGTCTTCCACACTCTGAGGCCCGGAGCTCTGTACCGAGTGGTGCTGACCAGCGTCAGGGCCGGACAGACTTCCAGACAGACTGTAGCCGAGGGACGCACGGGTGAGAGGGTGTGAGTGTGTGTGAGTGTGTGAGCGTGAATGTGTGTGTGTGTGTGTGTGTGTGAGCGTGAATGTGTGTGTGTGTGTGTGTGTGTGTGAGCGTGAATGAGTATGAGTGTGTGTGAGTGTGTGAGCGTGAATGTGTGTGTGTGTGTGTGTGTGTGAGCGTGAATGTGTGTGTGTGTGTGTGTGTGTGAGCGTGAATGAGTATGAGTGTGTGTGAGTGTGTAAGCGTGAATGAGTGTGTGTGTGTGTGTGTAAGCGTGAATGAGTGTGTGTGAGTGTGTGAGCGTGAATGAGTGTGTGTGTGTGTGTGTGTGTGTGAGCGTGAATGTGTGTGTGTGTGTGTGTGTGTGTGAGCGTGAATGTGTGTGTGTGTGTGTGTGTGTGTGAGCGTGAATGAGTATGAGTGTGTGTGAGTGTGTGAGCGTGAATGAGTGTGTGTGTGTGTGTAAGCGTGAATGAGTGTGTGTGAGCGTGAATGAGTGTGTGTGTGTGTGTGTGTGTGAGCGTGAATGTGTGTGTGTGTGTGTGTGTGTGTGTGAGCGTGAATGTGTGTGTGTGTGTGTGTGTGTGTGAGCGTGAATGAGTATGAGTGTGTGTGAGTGTGTGAGCGTGAATGAGTGTGTGTGTGTGTGTGTAAGCGTGAATGAGTGTGTGTGAGTGTGTGAGCGTGAATGAGTGTGTGTGTGTGTGTGTGAGCGTGAATGAGTGTGTGTGTGTGTGTGTGTGAGCGTGAATGAGTGTGTGTGTGTGTGTGTGTGAGCGTGAGTGTGTGTTTTTGTTTCTTTATTTAAAAGAGAATCTTTGTTTGTTTGTAACAGGGACTGAAGCTCTCATTTCACTTAAGCACTGTATTTTAATTTTGTTAGACCTTAGTGCTGATAGAGGACTCATCTCTGTACTGGTCTTGTTAGACCTTAGTGCTGATAAAGGACTCATCTCTGTACTGGTCTTGTTAGACCTTAGTGCTGATAAAGGACTCATCTCTGTACTGGTCTTGTTAGACCTTAGTGCTGATAAAGGACTCATCTCCATACTGGTCTTGTTAGACCTTAGTGCTGATAAAGGACTCATCTCCGTACTGGTATTATTAGACCTTAGTGCTGATAAAGGACTCATCTCTGTACTGGTCTTGTTAGACCTTGGTGCTGATAAAGGACTCATCTCTGTACTGGTCTTGTTAGACCTTAGTGCTGATAAAGGACTCATCTCCGTACTGGTCTTGTTAGACCTTAGTGCTGATAAAGGACTCATCTCTGTACTGGTCTTGTTAGACCTTGGTGCTGATAAAGGACTCATCTCTGTACTGGTCTTGTTAGACCTTAGTGCTGATAAAGGACTCATCTCTGTACTGGTCTTGTTAGACCTTAGTGCTGCGTTCGACACCATTGATCATGACATCCTATTACAGAGACTGGATCAGTCGATTGGCATTTCAGGTACCGCACTAAGTTGGTTTAAATCCTATTTATCAGATTGATCTCAATTTGTATTTGTAAACGATGAAGCCTCAATGACCACCAACGTTAATCACGGAGTTCCACAAGGTTCTGTGCTTGGACCAATTTTATTTACCTTATATATGCTTCCTTTGGGCAACATTATTAATATACCTTGCACCGCTGTCACTTTATACTTTAGATACATTGTATACACTTTCATTTTTATTTTATTTTTTACATTTTCATTTCCTTTATTATTATTTAAATTATATGTAATATGCCCTGCTATTTTATTTTATTGTATTGTATATTTGTAAAAAATCGTTGCTACCGCTTCAAGTAATTTCCCCCTGGTGATGAATAAAGTAAAATCTAATCCAATCTATTATCAGGAAACACTTTCATTGCTATGCAGATGATACTCAATTATATCTATCGATCAAACCAGAGGAGACCAACCAAACTTCAAGCATGTCTTAAAGACATAAAAACATGGATGACCTGTAACTTCCTGATTCTGTGTCAGCATTTAACATTTCATTTTCAGGACAAAGATGAAAGAAAGTTTTTTTGTCTCAGTCACTGTGAATATCAAACTAATAAATAATTAATATCCATGAATGAGTATAAATTATGTTTTACTTTTCATGTTTGTTCTCCAAATGTCTGCATTTATTGTTTATTGTTTAATTTAAATATGTTTAAAGGAGCATTTCACATATTTCAATATTCTAAAAACAATGATCAATATCTGGTTTTAAAGTGAGAGGACCAGGTTTTCATGCCCCCCCCCCCCTCTCCCCCCAGCCCCAGCTGCAGTGGGCGAGGTGACGGTCAGTAACAATGGCCGTCTGGACTTCCTGAGCGTGTCATGGCGTCCGGCTCCAGGTGAGGTGGACAGCTACCTGGTGACGCTGAGCGACCGCCACAAGACGCTTCACACCGTCTCGGTGTCTAAATCCAGTCCAGAGTGTGTCTTCAACTCTTTGGTGTCTGGACGTCTCTACAACATCTCCATCGCCTCCCGCAGCGGCCCCCACCTCAACCACACCTTCATCCAGGAGAGGACACGTACGTAGCGCACTGGGTCTGCTGACTGCAGGTCTGTCTGCTGACTACAGGTCTGTCTGCTTACTGCAGGTCTGTCTGCTGACTGCAGGTCTGTCTGCTTACTGCAGGTCTGTCTGCTGACTGCAGGTATGTCTGCTTACTGCAGGTCTGTCTGCTGACTGCAGGTATGTCTGCTTACTGCAGGTCTGTCTGCTGACTGCAGGTATGTCTGCTTACTGCAGGTCTGTCTGCTTACTGCAGGTATGTCTGCTGACTGCAGGTATGTCTGCTTACTGCAGGTCTGTCTGCTTACTGCAGGTATGTCTGCTGACTGCAGGTCTGTCTGCTTACTGCAGGTATGTCTACTTACTGCAGGTCTGTCTGCTGACTGCAGGTATGTCTGCTTACTGCAGGTATGTCTGCTTACTGCAGGTATGTCTGCTGTCTGCAGGTATGTCTGCTTACTGCAGGTCTGTCTGCTTACTGCAGGTCTGTCTGCAGGTCTGTCTGCTGACTGCAGGTCTGTCTGCTTACTGCAGGTCTGTCTGCTGTCTGCAGGTCTGTCTGCTGTCTGCAGGTCTGTCTGCTGACTGCAGGTATGTCTGCTTACTGCAGGTATGTCTGCTTACTGCAGGTCTGTCTGCTGTCTGCAGGTCTGTCTGCTGTCTGCAGGTCTGTCTGCTGACTGCAGGTCTGTCTGCTTACTGCAAGTCTGTCTGCTGTCTGCAGGTCTGTCTGCTGTCTGCAGGTCTGTCTGCTGACTGCAGGTATGTCTGCTGACTGCAGGTCTGTCTGCTGACTGCAGGTCTGTCTGCTTACTGCAGGTATGTCTGCTGACTGCAGGTATGTCTGCTGTCTGCAGGTATGTCTGCTTACTGCAGGTCTGTCTGCTGACTGCAGGTATGTCTGCTTACTGCAGGTATGTCTGCTTACTGCAGGTATGTCTGCTTACTGCAGGTCTGTCTGCTGTCTGCAGGTATGTCTGCTGACTGCAGGTATGTCTGCTTACTGCAGGTATGTCTGCTTACTGCAGGTCTGTCTGCTGACTGCAGGTCTGTCTGCTGACTGCAGGTATGTCTGCTTACTGCAGGTATGTCTGCTTACTGCAGGTATGTCTGCTGTCTGCAGGTATGTCTGCTTACTGCAGTTCTGTCTGCTGACTGCAGTTCTGTCTGCTGACTGCAGGTCTGCCTGTTCACTCTAGGTCTGTCTGCAGGTCTGTTTACAGCCTTGAATTCTGAGCTGTAAACAGTTTGAGCAGAAAAGACTTCTGCACAAGGATCTTAAACTAACAACAACAATAAAAACATGTTTTCTAAAATGTTTTTTAGATTTAAACATACAAATAGTATTCATTTGAATGTATTCATTTCTTTGATTTATGAATTGTATGTTTATGTTTAACCCTTTTACTCTCAGAGCCGTCGCAGGTCAAGAACCCGACCGCAACCCACGCAGCGCGGGACGACTACCTGAAGGTGTATTGGCGTCAAGCCGCTGGAGACTTTGACTTCTACCAGGTGTTCATCAAACACAATAACATGTTCCTGCAGAACAAGACGGTTCTGAAGACGCAGAACGAGTGTGTGTTTACCGGCCTGGTGCCCGGCAGACTCTACACGGTGCTGGTGAGCACCTGGAGCGGGAAGTACGAAACCAGTGCATCCACTCACGGCCGGACCTGTGAGTGACCGTTGACCCCTTTGATACAAGACTACTTAACACCACTTAACGTAAAACATTCTCCTCAGTTTCTGCTGTACACTAGTTTTAGTACTAATAAGCAAATGTTTTTCATGCCAACAAAGATAGTGAACATGGTTATCCACGCTTAGCATTTAGCTCAAAGCAACACAGAGCTTGCTAACAACAATTCGCTCACGGCACTTTACACTCCACTTGTGGGCTGAACATGTCGGTATTATAACTGCTTTACTTCAGCATTCTCCGCTGTTCTCAGGTCAGATTTGACCTTTAGGAGGTTTACGGACACCATTACCTGTTTGAGAAAAAAATTAAATGCAATGCAATCAAATACCATGAAAATTAAGCCATAACTGGTTACCATAAATGGATCAACTGTGTACAGACAGACTCACACTTTCTCTGCTGTCCATTGTGCAGTTCCAGCTGCAGTCCGGTCCCTAGTTCTTGCTGGACGGGGTACCGAGGACCTGCGTGTGATATGGTCTGCTGCCCTGGGGGACCTTGATCACTACGAAGTGCAGCTGCTGTTCAACGACATGAAGGTGTTTCCTCCGATCACTCTGGGCAGCGCCGTGGGAGAGTGTGTGCTGTCATCGCTCACACCTGGACGGCTCTACAATATTCTTGTTTCTACTTTCAGCGGCCCCAACCAGAGGGCCCAGTTCATCGAAGGCCGTACAGGTCAGACACCCTGTGATGAGGACAGACGTGAACAGTGTGGCAGTTATACTGAGCAATTTTATAGTGTAGCATTGTTACAGTGTGGCAGTATTAAAGTGTTATAGTGTAGCATTGTTACAGTGTGGCAGTATTAAAGTGTTATAGTGTAGCATTGTTACAGTGTGGCAGTATTATAGTGTTATAGTGTAGCATTGTTACAGTGTGGCAGTATTAAAGTGTTATAGTGTAGCATTGTTACAGTGTGGCAGTATTATAGTGTTATAGTGTAGCATTGTTACAGTGTGGCAGTATTAAAGTGTTATAGTGTAGCATTGTTACAGTGTGGCAGTATTAAAGTGTTATAGTGTAGCATTGTTACAGTGTGGCAGTATTAAAGTGTTATAGTGTGGCAGTATTATAGTGTTATAGTGTAGCATTGTTACAGTGTGGCAGTATTATAGTGTTATAGTGTAGCATTGTTACAGTGTGGCAGTATTATAGTGTTATAGTGTAGCATTGTTACAGTGTGGCAGTATTATAGTGTGACTGTGATACAGTGGGACAGTGTTGCAGTGTTTCTGTTGTTTGTGTTCCTTGTTTCTGTAGGACACAATCGAATTACTAGAACCAGCTGCTCCTTCTTCACAACTGTGCAGTCGTTAAGAATCATTGTAGAACTATGAAGAGCTTTTTAATCCTGCAAGTCAGAACACAAACAAAGCTGCTGTGGTTGAAAACTGTCTCTTCCCTCCTCAGTTCCCAGTAAAGTGAAAAACATCCACATCAGTAACAGTGGAGACAGCAGCAGTCTAAAGGTGAGCTGGACTTCCGGTCAGGGTGACGTGGACGGATACTCTGTGTTTCTGTACAGACAGGACAGACAGCTGGACGTCCGGCTCGTCCTCAAACACCACAGCGAGGTGACGTTCGGCTCTCTGCAGCCGGGACAGATGTATAGTGTGACGGTTCAGTCCGTCAGCGGAGACCTGCTCAACAACAACACAGCCACAGGACGCACTGGTAATACACTGTACTATATTGTACTATGCTGTAATACTCAGTACTGCACTGTAATACACTGCACTATATTGTACTATGCTGTAATACTCAGTACTGCACTGTAATACACTGCACTGCACTGTACAATGCTGTATTCAATTCAGTTTATTTTGTATAGCCCAATATCACAAATTACAAACTCCCCTCAGAGGGCTTTACAATCTGTACACATACGACATCCCTGACCTTTGACCTCACATCGGATCAGGAACAACTCCCCAAAAATAACCTTTGACAGGGAAAAAAGTGAAGAAACCTTCAGGAGAGCAACAGAGGAGGATCCCTCTCCCCAGATGGACAGATGAATAGATGTCATGTGACCAGATGAACAGAGTTACAGAGTTACATAAACATTCAATGAATAACCCTATCCCTAATATCACCCTTGTGTCCCTCAGTGCCCTCAGCAGTGACTGGGGTGCAGGTGGAGGAGCTCCAGTCCACCTGCAGCCTACAGGTGAGCTGGCAGGATGCTCTGGGAGTGTCTGATGGGTACGTCCTGCAGCTTCTGGATGACCGAAGCAGTCTGGTGACCAACTCCTCTCAACCCTCCGGACACACCAGGTTCAGGTTTGACGCCCTCACCCCAGGAAAGAGGTACCGAGTTCTAGTCCAGACCACCAGCGGGGGTGTCCACAGCCAGGGAGTCAGTGCTGGGGCTCGAACACGTAAGACTTCCTGTTTCGGACTCAGATGGGAAAGTCTGCTTTACTGATCTGAATAATTTTAGGAAAATATATTTTTTTATTATATTTGGAGAACAAATATTTGTTTTCCAACAAAAAGACGTAATAATCAGAATATATTTGGATTATTTCTAGAATAAGTGCTCATGAATAATTTACATATTTCCACATCCAATAATAAAGTTGTAATATTTCTTCATATTAAAATACAGATCATATTATAGAACGCCCCTCCCTCTGTCCTGTCAGGTCCTGCAGCTGTCAGTGATCTGTCCATTAAAGACAACACCACCACCCACCTGTCCTTCCAATGGTCTCCACCTGACGGAGAGTTTGACGTTTATGATATTTTCTTGTATAAAAGCGACGACTCGCTGCAGGAGAGACGACGCGGCCAGTCCAGCAGTCAGCAGTGCTCCTTCCAGGGTCTCAGACCTGGAGCTCCATACAGGATGGTGGTGGTGACCCAGAGCGGAGAGCAGACCAGCCAGTCCTCCATCTGGGCCCGGACCGGTGAGGGGCTTCAAAGCACTATTATAAATCGGATTTAGACCCAGAAGCGTTTGTGCTGCTTTGTTATTATTTCTCTGTGATGATGTGCAAGTGCTTCCCAAAAAAAATCGTATTGAATCAGGAAAAACTCCCCAAGAAACAGAAGAAAACCTTTCACAGGGAAAAAGGGGAAGAATCCTTCAGGAGAGCAACAGAGGAGGATCCCTCTCCCCGGATGGACAGATGAATAGATGTCATGTGACCAGATGAACAGAGTTACAGAGTTACATAAACACATTACATGAATATGACATAAATTAAGAATAATGAGTAGTAGGCATGGACCACGATCCATGAAACAGAAGGAGGCGGGGGGGGGGGGGGGCATCAGCAGGGCAGGAGGCAGGAGGCAGGAGGCAGGGCTTAGGAGGCAGGAACGGTTCCAGACACAGCCACGACCAATGAAAACCTGGGAGGCGAGAAGGCACAAAGACTCCGTGGAAGAAGTAGAATTAGTAAGGTGCAATGAAGAGACGTGAATTTGTCCAGAAAGAGAGAGAGAAGAAGAGATAGGAGCTCAGTGTATCCTAAAACTTACTTGAGTGCAAACAGATTGTATCAAAGTGACTGAAGTGCAGATAGAGTGGTGTAATGTAATGAGGGTCAGAGGGGGGTAGAGTTCAGAGTCCAAAGTGACTACAGTGCAGATAGAGTGATGTAATGGGGGTCAGAGGGGGTAGAGTTCAGAGTCCAAAGTGACTACAGTGCAGGTAGAGTGATGTAATGGGGGTCAGAGGGGGGTAGAGTTCAGAGTCCAAAGTGACTACAGTGCAGGTAGAGTGATGTAATGGGGGTCAGAGGGGGGTAGAGTTCAGAAAGGTAACAGCTCTGGGGAAAAAGCTGTTCCTCAGACGGCTGGTCCTTGACCACAAGCTCCTGAAGCACCTGCCTGAGGGCCGGAGGGAGAACAGTCTGTGAGCCGGGTGAGAAGAGTCCTTCAGGATGCTGCGGGCTCGACGCAGGCGGCGTTTCTTCTGGACCTCCTCAATGCTTGGGAGTGGAGTACCTGTGATGTGCTGGGCGATCTTCACCCGTTGCAGCCTCTTGCGCTCCGTGACAGAGCAGCTGCCGTACCAGACTGTGACGCAGTTGGTGAGGATGCTCTCGATCACGCAGCGGTAGAAATTCACCAGGATGGCTGAAGACAGGTGATTCTTCTTCAGTGTCCTCAGAAAGAAGAGGCGCTGGTGAGCTTTCTTTACAAGGCTGGAGGTGTTGGTGTTCCAGGACAGGTCCTCCGAGATGTGGGTCCCCAGAAACTTGAAGCTGAAGACACGCTCGACGGCCATCCCGTTGATGTGGATGGGGTCATGTGTGCTTCTTTTCACTCTCCTGAAGTCCACGATGAGCTCCTTAGTGTTAAGGAGCTGGTTATTGTCGGCACACCACCTGGCCAGGAGCTGTACCTTCATGTGTGCCAGAATCATCCGCTCAAAGCACTTCATAACGATGGGAGTCAGTGCCACAGGGCGGTAGTCATTGAGGCACCTAGGTTTGGAGTGTTTTGGTACCGGCACAATGGATGTGGTCTTGAAACATGTTGGCACACCTGCTTGGGCAAGGGACAGGTTGAAGATGTCCGTAAATGGCCCAGTGAGCTGCTCCGCACATACCCTGAGATCATGTCCGGGAATACCGTCAGGACCCGCAGCCTTGCGTGCGTTGATCCTGCTCAGTGCTGTGAAGACCTCGATGGAGGAGAGTGTGAGAGTGTGACTCTGCTGAGAGTGGCATTTTGGTGGCAATGTTCCTATTTTCCCTCTCGAAGCGGGCATGAAAGTCATTCAGCTCGTTTAGGAAGGATATGTCTGTAGGTGTGGAGTAGGTGTTGCTTGGTCTGTAGTTGGTGATGGCCTGGATGCCCTGCCACATACGCCTAGGGTCGGTGTTGGAGAAGTGACCCTCTATCTTCATCCTGTAGCAGTGTTGGTTTAAATCCTATTTATCAGATCGATCTCAATTTGTATTTGTAAACGATGAAGCCTCAATGACCACCAACGTTAATCACGGAGTTCAACAAGGTTCTGGGCTTGGACCAATTTTATTTACCTTATATATGCTTCCTTTGGGCAATATTATCAGGAAACACTACATAAACTTTCATTGCTATGCAGACGATACTCAATTATATCTATCGATCAAACCAGAGGAGACCAACCAGCTCGCTAAAATTCAAGCATGTCTTAAAGACATAAAAACACCTCAGAGATCAATTATCTGGTGATGTGGTTTCTGTAGATGGCATTGCCCTGGCATCCAACACCACTGTAAAGAAAAGTACTGTACAATTAAAGCTGCAAGCAGCGATGTGTGGGTCCTCGTTCCTCCTCCTCCTCGCACGTTGTCGGGGGTACTGGCTGGATGCCGGCTCAAGTGGCCCGGGAATGTCTGTGACCGTCGGAGTAAGCGTCTATGAGTTAGACGTGTTTTCCTGCATGGAGCGATGCTGGAAATTATACTGCACCACTTGCTGTATCCACTGTATTGCCCGAGACAACATGCATCAACACAGTAGCGATGCTGGAAATTATACATTGCAGACCGTCCACCACTTGCTGTATCCACTGTATGGCCTGAGACAACATGCATCAACATAATACATTTGAAGGGGATCTGATCAATTCCCTTCATCAGGAGTTCAGTAACGTGTAGTGGCAAGAAATACACAAGAATTACAGGAGAAATCACACAAACTGACATCCGGTACCGTTTAGAGCATGGTCCCAAGAGACTTTCTTTTCAGTTTACATGTGTTACATATGCCTACCAAGTTTCATTAATGTAGGTGAAACGTAGCACTGAGGCTGCTTCAATTAATATTTGAAGGGGGCGCAATCGAGCCATATTGCCATTCTGAAGCATTAAAACCGTATCAGGTAATTACATATTTGACTTTAAATGTGTACTAAGTTAAGTTACATTTCAAGCATGTTACAGTGTAATGAATCGGGTTTAAGGAGTTCGCTGTTTTACAACTCCCCAAAACGTGAAGAAAAGGCTAAAAATGTTCCACTGGGCAATGAAAAGTTATCAAAGGATTTAAAAAATATAAAACTATGTGCGTAGGGCGCAAATTTAAAGAAACACAATTCACCATGAAAATTTAAGTTGTTTTAACTCGGCCATACATTATGTAATCTGCTCCATATTTCTCATATGTCATGACATACTGCCCCTGAAGACATCCATATAATAATTTTGAATTATAGTCATAGCGGTAGTCAACAGTAGGTTACATGTTTTCTACTTTTATACCCTTTTAAAACGTCTAACTCTTAGACGCTTACTCCGACGGTCGCAGACATTCCCGGGCCACTTGAGCCGGCATCCAGCCAATTCAATTCAGTTTATTTGTATAGCCCAATATCACAAATTACAAATTTTCCTCAGAGGGCTTTACAATCTGTACACATACGACATCCCTGACCTTTGACCTCACATCAGATCAGGAAAAACTCCCCAAAAATAACCTTTCACAGGGAAAAAAGGGAAGAAACCTTCAAGAGAGCATCTGTCCCGGATGGACAGATGAATAGATGTCATGTGACCAGATGAACAGAGTTACAGAGTTACATAAACACATTACATGAATATGACAATGTATGAATGGAACTCCAATCCATGAAACAGAAGGAGGTAGAGA
The DNA here is from genome assembly GCF_009769545.1 of Cyclopterus lumpus. Taxonomy (NCBI): domain Eukaryota; kingdom Metazoa; phylum Chordata; class Actinopteri; order Perciformes; family Cyclopteridae; genus Cyclopterus; species Cyclopterus lumpus. The sequence goes on along the minus strand of NC_046971.1, from coordinate 295,773 downwards.
GGAGGGGGGGCGGGGCATCAGCAGGGCCAATGGGAGGCCGGCTCACCAGCATCAGACACCTCCAGGTCCAATGGACCCTATGAGACGTGAAGTCACAACGACTCCGGGGAGGAAGCAGAGTTAATAAGGTGCAATGGAGAGATGTAAATTCATCCATAAGGAGAGAGAGAAGAGGAGAGAGGTGCTCAGTGTATCCTAAAACATCCCCCAGCAGCCTATAAGCCTATAGCAGCATACCAAGGGGCTGGACCAGGGCAAACCTGATTCAGCCCTAACTATAAGCACTATTAAAGAGGAAAGTCTTAAGTCTATTCTTGAATGAGGTGACTGTGTCTGCCTCCAGGACTGAAAGTGGAAGCTGGTTCCATAAAAGAGGAGCTTGATAACTGAAGGCTCTTGCTCCCATCCTACTTTTTAGGACTCTAGGAACCACAAGTAGCCCCGCATTTAGTGAGCAGCTCTCTAGTGGGGCAATATGGTACTACAAGCTCCTTAAGATATGATGGTGCATCACCAATCAAGGCTTTGTAGGTGAGGATTCTTGATTTTACAGGGAGCCAGTGCAGAGCAGCTAATACAGGAGTCATGTGATCTCTTTTCTTAGTTTGTGTGAGTACACGAGCTGCAGCATTCTGGATTAACCAGTACCCGACGACGTGCAAGGAGGAACGAGGACCCGCACATCGCTGCTTGCAGCTTTAATTATTATTGTTACTATTATTATCGTTGCTATTATTATTATTACTAATATTACTACTACTATTATCATTATTATTATTGTTAATATTAATAAAATACCACTCTCAAAATAAAGGTGATACCAGTGAAGTCCTATTTCCTCATTTTGGACTGACATGTTTTCAAAAGACTGTGATTAAAATCTTTGTCCTCCGTCTCGTCTTAAGTTCCGGCAGCCGTGGTGTCTCTGAAGGCTCACAGTGGAAACCAGTCTGATGCTCTGTGGGTGAACTGGGATCGTGGCAGTGGGGACCTGAGTGGGTACCTGCTGTCTCTCTACGACCCCGACGGCTCTCAGCGGGCCGCACAGACGCTAGGCTCAGGGGCCACAGAGTTTGTCTTCTCGGACCTGGTGCCCGGTCGACTGTACCGAGCCGAGGTGTTGAGCCTCAGCGGAGAGCTGAGCAACAGAGCCAGCACACTAGGAAGGACTGGTGAGATGTTACTGATGATCCTGGAATATCCTGGAATATGAATGAAGCCTGAGACATGTAGTCGAATACAAACTGAGAAGATTCATACTTGATGCTTTTAGTCCAGAAGTCTATGAATGAGAATATGACATGTTGTTTCTCTCTTCCTCAGCGCCCAGACCCCCCACCTCCTTCCTGTTTGGGGGGGTCACCAACACCTCTCTGGAGGTTTCCTGGAGCGGCCCCGTCGACTCCGACTACGATGACTTCGACCTGCAGTGGACTCCTCGGGACCGGCTGTCCGTCATCGACCCGTACCACAGCCGCACCTCCGGCAGCCGCATCCTGAGAGGGATGTTCCCCGGACGCCTGTACGCCTTCAGCCTCCGAAGCGTCAGTGGAGCCATGGAGCCGGGGACCACGCCCACCTGTAGCATAGCCATTCACAACAGCATCCGGACCAGTAGGTGGCAGCACTTAAATTCATCGTGCTCTGTTTGTCCCTCAAAGGTTTATAAAAAGCCGAAAGGCGTAGAAAAAGATACATATGCACCCCCAGGAAGCAATCTAGTTTTTTTCCAGAAAATCACCAATATCATGACAACAGAAACAGAAGGCCTCTTGATATGTGGGGAATATACACCTACAGCCAAAGTTAGACTCCTCCAGCAGAAAGACTCATGAAAGGAAGTCCATATGTAACAAAGTCAACACTCTTTTTGAGGAAGTTGGGTAATTGACATATGGAGAGACCTTTTCCCTAACAGACGGGATTACTCTGCCCCCCAATCCTTATACACAAGAATAGACTATTTCATAACATTAGGAAAATTGTGGGATTGGGTCAATAGACCTAAGTGACCATGCACCTATATACCTCTCTTTTGATTTTAACTTGAGAACAAACGATACTACATGGAAACTGAACTCAAGTTTACTCAATGATCTGAATGTTAAGAAACAGATTAGGAAAGAGATTAGTCTTTACCTAGAATTCAATGACAATGGAGAGGTTTCACCTCCCATTCTGTGGGATACTTTAAAGGCGGTCCTAAGAGGAAAAATTATAGCAATATCCTCATATAAAAAGAAAACAAGGAAAAAATGCTTGAGTTGTACAACAAACTGAAGGAATTAGGAACAAATTTCTAGGGTGAAATGCATGAATAAATTTCCGATAAGGTACCTCATTATTTGCGTATTAATACTACATTGTGAGTACTTGTACTTGTGTCTTGCCGTAGAACCGGAGCGAGTCCACAGCCTCCACTGTCGCCCTCAGAGCTCCACCTCCATCTGCTGCTCCTGGGGGCCCCCAGAGGCCGACTACGACTCCTACACCATCGAGTGTCTTCACCAGGACTCCCAGGTCCTGGTCTACTCGCGCCGCACCGGCAGAGACTCCACCGGCTACCTCATCACCCAGCTGGAGCCCCACAAGCGCTACGCCGTCTCCGTAAAGGTGATCTCGGACCGGACCACCAGCGAGGAGGCTCGAGACAGCGTGGTGACCATGATCGACCGTAAGGACGCCGACATCTTCTAACCTGAAGGACACTTTAACGTTCATGTCTAACACCTCAATGACTCCTCAGGTCCTCCGGTGCCCCCCCTCAGTACCCGGGTCAGTGGCAGGACCGCTGTGGTCACCAAGTCCTCCATCTTCTTCAGGTTCAACTGCAGCTGGTTCAGTGACGTAAATGGAGCCATCAAGTTCTTCACTGTGGTGGTGACAGAGTCCCAAGGTACGTATGCATGTGTATATATATATATATATATATATATATATATATATGTGTGTGTGTGTATATATGTATATATATATATATATATATATATATGTGTGTGTGTATATATATATATATATATGTGTGTGTGTGTATATATGTATATATATATATATATATATATATGTGTGTGTGTATATATATATATATATATATATATATATGTGTGTGTGTATATATGTATATATATATATATATGTGTGTATATATATATATACACACATATATACATACATATTAATATATGCATGTGTATATGTATATATCTATATGTATATATGTGTAAATATCTATAATTGTATGTTTATATCTACGTGTATATACCTCATAACTTACATTTAAAAAAAATAATAATAATAATTTAAGTCCCATTGAGATTAAACATCTCTTTTTCGAGGGTGACCTGGCCAAGATAGTTACAAACAAACAACACACAGAACAAGACAAGTTAAAAGAAACTAAAAGTTAAGAGACAGTGACATAACAGAGTTAATTTAAGAAACATTTACATATTTGGGAACCTGCCTCCATTTCTTTCATTTTATATTTAAAACCAGTGGAATCAGTTCTTTGATTTTCAAAGTAATCTGCAACATATTCCATGTTGAGGGTGCAGAGGACACAAAAGCCCTTTTCCCCATTTCCGTTCTGGTTTTTGGGACAGTGAGCGTCAGGAAGTCCTGAGAACCAGAGAGTATTGTCCCACACCTTTCTGCATGATGAGGACACACAGGTAGTTTGGGAGTGGACCAAGGATTGCCTTGTAAATGAAGGTGTACCAATGACAGCGCCTCCCGGTGGCCAAAGCAGGCCATCCTACCTGAGAGTATAACTCAGTGGTGAGTCAGAGCTTTACAGTTGGTAATGAACCAGTGAAGCACGGTGAGCCGCGTCCACCATATGAAGGAAGTTAGCAGAGGCATGTAAAGAAGACCACCATAGTCCAACACAGGTAAAGAAGACCACCATAGTCCAACACAGGTAAAGAAGACCACCATAGTCCAACACAGGTAAAGAAGACCACCATAGTCCAACACAGGTAAAGAAGACCACCATAGTCCAACACAGGTAAAGAAGACCACCATAGTCCAACACAGGTAAAGAAGACCACCATAGTCCAACACAGGTAAAGAAGACCACCATAGTCCAACACAGGTACAGAAGACCACCATAGTCCAACACAGGTAAAGAAGACCACCATAGTCCAACACAGGTAAAGAAGACCACCATAGTCCAACACAGGTAAAGAAGACCACCATAGTCCAACACAGGTAAAGAAGACCACCATAGTCCAACACATGTAAAGAAGACCACCATAGTCCAACACATGTAAAGAAGACCACCATAGTCCAACACAGGTAAAGAAGACCACCATAGTCCAACACAGGTAAAGAAGACCACCATAGTCCAACACAGGTAAAGAAGACCACCATAGTCCAACACAGGTAAAGAAGACCACCATAGTCCAACACAGGTAAAGAAGACCACCATGGTCCAACACATGTAAAGAAGACCACCATAGTCCAACATATGTAAAGAAGACCACCATAGTCCAACACAGGTAAAGAAGACCACCATAGTCCAACATATGTAAAGAAGACCACCATAGTCCAACACAGGTAAAGAAGACCACCATAGTCCAACACATGTAAAGAAGACCACCATAGTCCAACACAGGTAAAGAAGACCACCATAGTCCAACACAGTTAAAGAAGACCACCATAGTCCAACACATGTAAAGAAGACCACCATAGTCCAACACAGGTAAAGAAGACCACCATAGTCCAACACAGGTAAAGAAGACCACCATAGTCCAACACAGGTAAATAAGACCACCATAGTCCAACACAGGTAAAGAAGACCACCATAGTCCAACACAGGTAAAGAAGACCACCATAGTCCAACACAGGTAAAGAAGACCACCATAGTCCAACACAGGTAAAGAAGACCACCATAGTCCAACACAGGTAAAGAAGACCACCATGGTCCAACACATGTAAAGAAGACCACCATAGTCCAACATATGTAAAGAAGACCACCATAGTCCAACACAGGTAAAGAAGACCACCATAGTCCAACATATGTAAAGAAGACCACCATAGTCCAACACAGGTAAAGAAGACCACCATAGTCCAACACATGTAAAGAAGACCACCATAGTCCAACACAGGTAAAGAAGACCACCATAGTCCAACACAGTTAAAGAAGACCACCATAGTCCAACACATGTAAAGAAGACCACCATAGTCCAACACAGGTAAAGAAGACCACCATAGTCCAACACAGGTAAAGAAGACCACCATAGTCCAACACAGGTAAATAAGACCACCATAGTCCAACACAGGTAAAGAAGACCACCATAGTCCAACACAGGTAAAGAAGACCACCATAGTCCAACACAGGTAAAGAAGACCACCATAGTCCAACACAGGTAAAGAAGATCCCCATAGTCCAACACAGTTAAAGAAGATCACCATAGTCCAACACAGGTAAAGAAGACCACCATAGTCCAACACAGGTAAAGAAGACCACCATAGTCCAACACATGTAAAGAAGATCCCCATAGTCCAACACAGTTAAAGAAGACCACCATAGTCCAACACATGTAAAGAAGATCCCCATAGTCCAACACAGTTAAAGAAGACCACCATAGTCCAACACAGGTAAATAAGACCACCATAGTCCAACACAGGTGAAGAAGACCACCATAGTCCAACACAGGTAAAGAAGACCACCATAGTCCAACACAGGTAAATAAGACCACCATAGTCCAACACAGGTGAAGAAGACCACCATAGTCCAACACAGGTGAAGAAGACCACCATAGTCCAACACAGGTAAAGAAGACCACCATAGTCCAACACAGGTAAATAAGACCACCATAGTCCAACACAGGTGAAGAAGACCACCATAGTCCAACACAGGTGAAGAAGACCACCATAGTCCAACAAAGAAAAGTAGCAGCAACCAATCGCTTTTTTAAATTAGTTGAAAAGCACAGCTTATTTCAAAAATATAACCCAGTTTTAACCTCAACTTGTTCACCAGGTAGTACACATGTGGCTTAGGAGTGAGTGAGTCATCAATCAAAATACCCAGATATGTATAAGAGTCAAGAACATCTATTTCACTTCTATCAAGAGTGACCACCGAAGGGATATTTTGTGTCCGACTCCGACATTTTGAAAACAACATACGTTTTATGTTATCTGTATTTAAAACAAGTTTCAGTTGAGTAACATTAAAAGCTTTTTGCAAGAGTTGACGCACAGCAACATATCACTGCGTCATCAGCATAAAAGTGACAGTTTGCATCAACCACATTTTGGTCCAGATTATTTATATACACAGGAAATAAAAGTGGACATAATACAGAGCCTTGTGGCACACCTTTACAGATGGTTGCAATATCAGATGATAGACCTTCATACTTAATACACTGAGACCTATTCTCCAGGTAGCTTGTGAACCAAGCAACTGCTTGTTCCGAGAGCCCTGAGCTGAGGAGCCTCAGCCTTAAAACATCATGGTCAACGGTGTCCAATGCCTTTGACAGATCAATAAACAGTGACGCACAATGTTGCTTCTTGTCAAGAACAACAATAATGTCATTTACCACTTTCAGTGCAGCTGTAGTAGTGCTATGTGTTTTCCTGAAGCCTGACTGACAGGTTGATAAAATGGCATTAGTGTATAAGAACTCCTTCAGTTGTTTGCTCACAAGAGCTTCAAGGATTTTAGCAAGTACAGATGAATTTGATATTGGCCTATAGTTATTTAAAATCTTTTTCACTGTCAGATTAAAAATATATGCAATTGGCTCTGCAACAACGTCAGCAGCCAGTTTAAAAAAGTAAGGGTCATATGTTTGTATATTACAAAGTAACATTTGTGTGTACTCCTACCTGTTCTCGTACTTGTACTTTCGTAACTTACATTTGTGTGTACTCCTACCTGTACTCGTACTTGTACCTCGTAACTTACATATGTGTGTACTTCTACCTCTACTCAAAAGTCAAAGTCAGCTTTATTGTCACTTCTTCCATTTGTGCAAACATACAGAAGATCTGAAAGTACGTTTCTCTTTCGTCCAACATAAAGTGATTGTAGTAATAATAATAATAAAGTAAAGTAATAAAGTGCAAAACAGCTAACAACAACAAAGAACAAGTAGACAACATATAAGTTAAGAACTATAAAAGACTATGAAAAACTTTACATCTGTATTATAGCAGCGGTCAGACATGGAGTTTTAGCAGCATTTCGACATATGAGTCTAAAAGAGGAGGAGAGTGGGGGGAGTGGGGGGAGTGGGGAGAGTGGGGAGAGTGGGGAGAGTTCAGCTTCCTGACAGCCTGGTGGATGAAGCTGTTTGACAGTCTGGTGGTGCGAGCCCGGAGGCTCCGGTATCTCCTCCCAGAGGGCAGGAGGCTGAAGAGACCGTGTGAGGGGGGGCAGGAATCGCTCACAATCATGGTCACTTTGCGGGTGAGGCGGGTGTTATATATGTCCTGCAGGGAGGGGAGGGGGGGGAGTGAGGCACCGATGATGCGTCCAGCTGCGTTCACTATGCGCTGCAGGGCTTTCCTGTTGTAGTCCGTGCAGCTTCCGCCCCACACAGTGATGCAGTTGGTCAGGATGCTCTCAATGGTGCCACGGTAAAAGGTGCACATGATGGGTGGGGGGGTTCTTGCCTTCCTCAGCTTCCGGAGGAAGTAGAGGCGCCTCTGTGCTTTCTTTGCCAGGGATGTTGTGTTGGCTGTCCAGGAGAGGTCTTCACTGATGTCCACCCCCAGGAATTTGGTGCTGCTCACTCTCTCTATGACAGCACCATTGATGGTCAGTGGTGGGTGTTCAGTGTGGCCTCTCCGGAAGTCAACAACAATCTCCTTGGTCTTGCTGTTGTTTAGAAGGAGGTTGTTGTCTCCGCACCACGTGGTCAGAAGACTGACCTCCTTCCTGTAGTGAGTCTCATCATCCTTGGTGATGAGACCAACCAGAGTTGTGTCTTCTACAAACTTGACCATGTGGTTGGTGCTGTAGGTGGTTTTGCAGTCGTGAGTCAGCAAGGTGAAGAGCAGTGGACTGAGCACACAGCCCTGAGGGGCCCCTGTGCTCAGTGTGATGCTGCTCAAGGTGTTGTTGCCCACACGTACTGCTTGTGGCCTCTCACTGAGGAAGTCCAGCAGCCAGTTACACAGCGAGGTGTTGAGCCCCAGCTGGTCAAGTTTTCAGATGAGTTGTTGTGGGATTATGGTGTTGAATGCTGAACTAAAGTCTATGAACAGCATTCTCACATATGAGTCTTTTGTGTCCAGGTGGGTGAGTGCTGGTGGAGAGCAGAGGGAGCAGATTGCATCCTCCAGGGTGGGGGGGGATGGATTTGATGTGTGACATGACTAGCCGTTCAAAGCACTTCATTATTATGGGGGTAAGTGCCACTGGACGATAGTCATTAAAGCCGGACGGAGTGGGTTTCTTTGGCACGTGTTTCAGGCCTTGTTTCAGCCGTGGCTTCTGGTTAGCCCGAGTGTGTCTGTGTACTTCTCAATGTCTGTGTGGTTGTATGTGGCTGCCTGCTTAAACATACCTCAGTCTGTTGTGTCAAAGCAGAGAGCGGAGGAGGCCCCTTCTGGCCACACCCGGACCTGCTTCAGGACCGGTCTGGAGACTTTCACTGGACTTTCACTCGTACTTGTACCTTGTAACTTACATATGTGTGTACTCCTACCTGTACTTGTACTTGTACCTTGTACCTTGTAACTTGTGTACTTCTACCTGGACTCGTACTCGTACTTCATAACTTACATGTGTGTACTCCTACCTGGACTTGTAGTTATACCTTGTAACTTACATATGTGTGTACTCCTACCTGTACTTGTACTTGTACTTGTACCTCGTAACTTACATATGTGTGTACTCTTATCTGTACTCGTATTTGTGCTCGCCGTGTGAAGGGGAGGATGTGGAGCAGCCAGACCAGCAGCACCCCCTGCCCTCCTACCTGGACTACCAATCCAACAGCTCCGTGAAGTCCTACCAGACCAGCTTCTTCCCCAGCCGATGCGCAGATGGCCCCGACAGCAGCTCCCACAGCTTTGAGCTGAGTCTGGGGACAGGAGTGGACTCACTGGGGGGCCCCTGTGACCGCAGAGACTCCGACCTGGATCCAGAGACCAGCAGAGACCTGAACCTGTTCTGTGACGGACCACTAAAACCTAAAACCTCCTACAGGTACTGCACCAAAGAAAACAACCCTCTTTGAAAGATATCAAACCCTTTAAACACAACATAGGTTTGACTTTATATTAAATATAATATGAATTATATGTCATCATTAACATAACAGCATTTTTAAAGATGTTTTTCATCATACTTCTTTTCCAAATAAAACAAACTTGTCTTTAATATTAATAATAGTATTAATAAACTAGTAACAATCATTCCTTTTATCTTTACAAACAATAACTAACGAGTCAGAAGGTTTTTATTCTCAACGTTTTATCGTGAAAGTCTTTTGTTAAAAACTGGTGTTTAGATTTTGTGAAGTTTATTAATTTGAATGGAACTAGAATATCTTCTGAACTCATGTAATGTTGATGTGAATTGAATGAATATTAATTAGGCATCTTAAAGGTTTGTGTACCCTGTTCTGCGTCTGCAGGCTCAGCGTCCGAGCGTTCACTCAGCTGTTCGACGAAGAGAAGAACGAGTCTCTGTTCAGCGACACCTTCCTGTCGCCGCCTGTGGTCACCGAGGCCGGTGAGAGGCCTTCAGAAACATATGAACATGTTTATTCTTATTGTTATGTATGTAGAAACACTTCACTTTGTCCTCCCTAAGAGCCTCTGAGCGGGGTGATGGAGGGCGTCGGTGCCGCCATGTTCCTCGTGGTCACCGTGGTGGGCGTCGCCGCCCTGCTGTTCTGCAGAAGAACGGCTCGCAAAGAGTGAGTATCCAAAACCTGAAGCCTGAACCTATCAAAACCTGAAGCCTGAACCTATCAAAACCTGAAGCCTGAACATGACAATACCTGAAGCCTGAACCTATCAAAACCTGAAGCCTGAACCTATCAAAACCTGAAGCCTGAACCTGACAAAACCTGAAGCCTGAACCTGACAATACCTGAAGCCTGAACCTATCAAAACCTGAAGCCTGAACCTATCAAAACCTGAAGCCTGAACCTATCAAAACCTGAAGCCTGAACCTGACAAAACCTGAAGCCTGAACCTGACAATACCTGAAGCCTGAACCTATCAAAACCTGAAGCCTGAACCTATCAAAACCTGAAGCCTGAACCTATCAAAACCTGAAGCCTGAACCTGTCAATACCTGAAGCCTGAACCTATCAAAACCTGAAGCCTGAACCTATCAAAACCTGAAGCCTGAACCTATCAAAACCTGAAGCCTGAACCTGACAAAACCTGAAGCCTGAACCTGACAATACCTGAAGCCTAAACCTATCAAAACCTGAAGCCTGAACCTATCAAAACCTGAAGCCTGAACCTATCAAAACCTGAAGCCTGAACCTGACAATACCTGAAGCCTGAACCTATCAAAACCTGAAGCCTGAACCTATCAAAACCTGAAGCCTGAACCTATCAAAACCTGAAGCCTGAACCTGACAAAACCTGAAGCCTGAACCTATCAAAACCTGAAGCCTGAACCTGACAAAACCTGAAGCCTGAACCTGACAAAACCTGAAGCCTGAACCTGACAATACCTGAAGCCTGAACCTATCAAAACCTGAAGCCTGAACCTGACAAAACCTGAAGCCTGAACCTATCAAAACCTGAAGCCTGAACCTGACAAAACCTGAAGCCTGAACCTATCAAAACCTGAAGCCTGAACCTATCAAAACCTGAAGCCTGAACCTGACAAAACCTGAAGCCTGAACCTCACAAAACCTGAAGCCTGACACTCCCCATGACTTGTGATTGGACAATGGGTCTTCATTAAACAACTGGAACACAACACCTCCTCACTAACTGGACTGGAACACAACACCTCCTCACTAACTGGACTGGAACACAACACCTCCTCACTAACTAACTGGACTGGAACAGAACACCTCCTCACTAACTGGACTGGAACACAACACCTCCTCACTAGCTGGACTGGAACACAACACCTCCTCACTAACTGGACTGGAACACAACACCTCCTCACTAGCTGGACTGGAACACAACACCTCCTCACTAGCTGGATTGGAACACAACACCTCCTCACTAACTGGACTGGAACACAATACCTCCTCACTAACTGGACTGGAACACAACACCTCCTCACTAACTGGACTGGAACACAACACCTCCTCACTAACTGGACTGGAACACAACACCTCCTCACTAGCTGGACTGGAACACAACACCTCCTCACTAGCTGGACTGGAACACAACACCTCCTCACTAACTGGACTGGAACACAACACCTCCTCACTAACTGGACTGGAACACAACACCTCCTCACTAACTGGACTGGAACACAACACCTCCTCACTAACTGGACTGGAACACAACACCTCCTCACTAACTGGACTGGAACACAACACCTCCTCACTAGCTGGATTGGAACACAACACCTCCTCACTAACTGGACTGGAACACAATACCTCCTCACTAACTGGACTGGAACACAACACCTCCTCACTAACTGGACTGGAACACAACACCTCCTCACTAACTGGACTGGAACACAACACCTCCTCACTAACTGGACTGGAACACAACACCTCCTCACTAACTGGACTGGAACACAACACCTCCTCACTAACTAACTGGACTGGAACACAACACCTCCTCACTAACTGGACTGGAACACAACACCTCCTTACTAGCTGGACTGGAACACAACACCTCCTTACTAGCTGGACTGGAACACAACACCTCCTCACTAACTGGACTGGAACACAACACCTCCTCACTAACTGGACTGGAACACAACACCTCCTCACTAACTAACTGGACTGGAACACAACACCTCCTCACTAACTGGACTGGAACACAACACCTCCTCACTAACTGGACTGGAACACAACACCTCCTCACTAACTGGACTGGAACACAACATCTCCTCACTAGCTGGACTGGAACACAACACCTCCTCACTAACTGGACTGGAACACAACACCTCCTCACTAGCTGGACTGGAACACAACACCTCCTCACTAACTGGACTGGAACACAGCACCTCCTCACTAACTGGACTGGAACACAACACCTCCTCACTAACTGGACTGGAACACAACACCTCCTCACTAGCTGGACTGGAACACAACACCTCCTCACTAACTGGACTGGAACACAACACCTCCTCACTAGCTGGACTGGAACACAACACCTCCTCACTAGCTGGATTGGAACACAACACCTCCTCACTAACTGGACTGGAACACAACACCTCCTCACTAATTAACTGGACTGGAACACAACACCTCCTCACTAACTGGACTGGAACACAACACCTCCTCACTAGCTGGACTGGAACACAACACCTCCTCACTAGCTGGATTGGAACACAACACCTCCTCACTAACTGGACTGGAACACAACACCTCCTCACTAATTAACTGGACTGGAACACAACACCTCCTCACTAACTGGACTGGAACACAACACCTCCTCACTAACTGGACTGGAACACAACACCTCCTCACTAACTGGACTGGAACACAACACCTCCTCACTAGCTGGACTGGAACACAACACCTCCTTACTAACTGGACTGGAACACAACACCTCCTCACTAACTGGACTGGAACACAACACCTCCTCACTAACTGGACTGGAACACAACACCTCCTCACTAACTGGACTGGAACACAACACCTCCTCACTAACTAACTGGACTGGAACACAACACCTCCTCACTAACTGGACTGGAACACAACACCTCCTCACTAACTGGACTGGAACACAACACCTCCTCACTAACTGGACTGGAACACAACACCTCCTCACTAACTGGACTGGAACACAACACCTCCTCACTAGCTGGACTGGAACACAACACCTCCTCACTAGCTGGACTGGAACACAACACCTCCTCACTAACTGGACTGGAACACAACACCTCCTCACTAACTGGACTGGAACACAACACCTCCTCACTAGCTGGACTGGAACACAGCACCTCCTCACTAACTGGACTGGAACACAACACCTCCTCACTAGCTGGACTGGAACACAGCACCTCCTCACTAACTGGACTGGAACACAACACCTCCTCACTAACTGGACTGGAACACAACACCTCCTCACTAGCTGGACTGGAACACAACACCTCCTCACTAGCTGGACTGGAACACAACACCTCCTCACTAACTGGACTGGAACACAACACCTCCTCACTAACTGGACTGGAACACAGCACCTCCTCACTAACTGGACTGGAACACAACACCTCCTCACTAGCTGGACTGGAACACAACACCTCCTCACTAGCTGGACTGGAACACAACACCTCCTCACTAACTGGACTGGAACACAACACCTCCTCACTAACTGGACTGGAACACAATACCTCCTCACTAACTGGACTGGAACACAACACCTCCTCACTAACTGGACTGGAACACAACACCTCCTCACTAGCTGGACTGGAACACAACACCTCCTCACTAGCTGGACTGGAACACAACACCTCCTCACTAACTGGACTGGAACACAACACCTCCTCACTAGCACTAATGACTGCTGTGTTTCAGAGTTCAGGAGAGATCGACTGTCAGGATGAATGTGAGGAGAGAGATGCCGACATCAGGATTCCACCTGGGAGTCAGAGGGTAAAAGTACTGCATGTAATACTACATACTGTACTGTAGTGATACCACTGAATACACTAATATAGTACTTACCTGATCATGCATGTTAACACCAAGGTACTACTGCTGTACACCGATGATTATACTGCACACTAGGAATACTACTGTAGTACACCGATGATTATACTGCATACTAGGAATACTACTGCTGTACACCAATGATTATACTGCATACTGACAGTAATAATAATAATATATTAATACTAAGACTAGTACTAACATTGTGCCTCAGATCTGTAAGCCAGCATTACTGCACTACTACTAATCCTGATGTGAATGTTAATGCTGACGTTGATACTAATACTACTAGTAGTACGAATATGAACTGCTGGTAAAAACAAGATATTGTAAATAATTGAGATTGAACAGCTGTGCTGCAGATTACTGTTTTCGTATTACAGTTTTGTATTGCTTATTTATAATAATATAATTAGTTTGCCTCTTGTTGCACTGCTGTAATCCTGTACATGAATAAAGGATCATCTTATCTTATTCATGGACACGTTAACATCACTTCCTCCTTTTATTCCTCAGAAACCGTCGAGTCTCAAGGTGATGCATTCAAAATTCTTCTCTACAACACTTTTTGTTTTGCCAGTTTTCTTTTCTTACTAAAACATTTACTGCTGTGTCTTTCAGTCCCATCAAGATCCTGAACTTTGAGAGTCACTACAACAAGCTGCAGGCCGACTCCAACTACCTGCTGTCAGACGAGTACGAGGTGATCATAACAATGCTCATCACCGAGCAGACAGAGCAACATAACAATGCTTGAATTGATCGGTTGGGATAGTTACGAATAGATACATTTAAATGCCAGAAGACTTCTTCTTTACTGTTGAAGAACCTCTGACTTCATCATGACTCTGTTCTGTGTTTTCTTCAGGATCTAAAGGACGTCGGTCGTAATCAGCTGCTGGACTCAGCTCTGCTGCCGGAGAACCGCGGCAAGAACCGGTACAACAACATCCTGCCCTGTGAGTGACATTATATATATATATATATATATATATATATATATATATATATATATATATATATATATAGAACAAAGAAGAAGACTCATTAACACATTAACACAAAGAAGAAGACTCATAATGTTTCCGTTTCTGTTTCAGATGACTCCACAAGGGTGAAGCTCTCCTACGTAGATGATGATCCGTGCTCCGACTACATCAACGCCAGCTACATGCCTGTAAGATGTGGTTGATATTGATTGATTTATTGATTAATCCAAACGGTTCTCTGAGTACTGATGGTATTTAAATATATGGTGGTGCTTTAAACTTCCTCCTTTATGTTTAAGTCCGTTTTCAACTCAATCCTTTAAGTTTAAGTCCATTTTCAACTCTATCCTTTATGTTTAAGTCCGTTTTCAACTCAACCCTTAATGTTTCAGTCCTTTTTAAACTTCCTCCTTTATGTTTAAGTCCGTTTTCAACTCAATCCTTTATGTATCAATCAGTTTTAAACTTCCTGCTGTATGTTTCAGTCCGTTTTAAACTTCCTCCTTTATGTTTCAGTCCGTTTTTAACTTCCTGCTGTATGTTTCAGTCCGTTTTAAACTCAATCCTTTATGTATCAATCAGTTTTAAACTTCCTGCTGTATGTTTCAGTCCGTTTTAAACTTCCTCCTTTATGTTTCAGTCCGTTTTCAACTCAATCCTTTATGTATCAATCAGTTTTAAACTTCCTGCTGTATGTTTCAGTCCGTTTTAAACTTCCTCCTTTATGTTTAAGTCCGTTTTCAACTCAATCCTTTATGTATCAATCAGTTTTAAACTTCCTGCTGTATGTTTCAGTCCGTTTTAAACTTCTTCCTTTATGTTTCAGTCCGTTTTCAACTCAATCCTTTATGTATCAATCAGTTTTAAACTTCCTGCTGTATGTTTCAGTCCGTTTTAAACTTCCTCCTTTATGTTTCAGTCCGTTTTTAACTTCCTGCTGTATGTTTCAGTCCGTTTTAAACTCAATCCTTTATGTATCAATCAGTTTTAAACTTCCTGCTGTATGTTTCAGTCCGTTTTAAACTTCCTCCTTTATGTTTCAGTCCGTTTTCAACTCAATCCTTTATGTATCAATCAGTTTTAAACTTCCTGCTGTATGTTTCAGTCCGTTTTAAACTTCCTCCTTTATGTTTCAGTCCGTTTTCAACTCAATCCTTTATGTTTCAGTCCTTTTTAAACTTCCTCCTTTATGTTTCAGTCCTTTTTAAACTTCCTCCTGTATGTTTCAGTCCGTTTTCAACTCAATCCTTTATGTTTCAGTCCTTTTTAAACTTCCTCCTTTATGTTTCAGTCCTTTTTAAACTTCCTCCTGTATGTTTCAGTCCGTTTTCAACTCAATCCTTTATGTATCAATCAGTTTTAAACTTCCTGCTGTATGTTTCAGGGGAATAACTTCCGGCGGGAATACATCGCCACACAGGGTCCTCTGCCGGGAACCAAAGATGATTTCTGGAAGCTGGTCTGGGAGCAGAATGTACACAACATGGTGATGGTCACTCAGTGTGTGGAGAAAGGCAGGGTGAGTATGAAGGTCACTGATATTCTGAAGAAGCTTCAGCAGCTCTGAATCTCCTCCTGTTTCCAGGTGAAGTGTGATCACTACTGGCCCTTTGATCAGGACCCTCTGTACTACGGAGACCTGATCGTCCAGATGATGTCAGAGTCCGTCCTCCCTGAGTGGACCATACGGGAGTTCACCATCTGCAGCGTACGTCATTTTAAAGAATCAGCTGTTGTTTATTATTAGCTCATGTCTTTTAATTAGCTGATGTTCATTATTAACTCATGTTTATTAATCAGATCATGTTTATTAATACAGCTCATTAATAATGATTATCTACACCTGTAACTGTGTGTCTGTCAGGAGGAGCAGCTGAGCTTCACCCGGTTGGTCCGTCAGTTCCACTACACCGTGTGGCCTGATCATGGAGTCCCAGAGACCACGCAGTCCCTTATCCAGTTTGTCCGGACTGTGCGGGACTACATCAACAGAAGTCCTGGATCTGGACCCACCGTGGTCCACTGCAGGTACATTACATTTCATTTAGCTGACGCAAAAGCAATTTGGGGTTAAGTGTCTTGCTGAAGGACACATCGACATGGACTAGCGGAGCCGGGGATCGAACTGCCGATCCTCTCGATTGAAGGACAGACCTGCTAACCACTGATCCACACCTGCCCAAGCACAGAACAAGGACTCAAACACTGTCCACCTGTCCTCATCTGTTCATTACAACAGAACTCAGAAGATCCACAAATTAACAGTCTTGTTCCTAATCTGTTAAATCCAGTGTTTTTTAAATGAGGTGTGTGTGTCTGTGTGTGTGTCAGTGCCGGAGTCGGTCGGACTGGGACCTTTATCGTTCTGGACCGGGTTCTGCAGCAGCTGGACTCCAAGGACACACTGGATATCTACGGCTCCGTGTTTGACCTGCGACTCCACCGGTCACACATGGTGCAGACAGAGGTGAAATAATATAAATGATTGTAACAAACTTAATGATATAG
This sequence comes from Cyclopterus lumpus, assembly GCF_009769545.1. Taxonomy (NCBI): domain Eukaryota; kingdom Metazoa; phylum Chordata; class Actinopteri; order Perciformes; family Cyclopteridae; genus Cyclopterus; species Cyclopterus lumpus. The sequence continues at coordinate 278,498 of NC_046971.1, read as the reverse complement.
CGTGAGAGGAAGTCGGCCACGGCCATCTGCGTCCCCGGCCTATGGATCATTTTAAAATTAAAAGGCTGCAATGCCAGATACCACAGAGTAATCCGGGAGTTAGTATCTTTCATGCGGTGGAGCCATTGGAGCGGGGTGTGGCCCCAGAAACTGCCTCACCCCTTTTTTAGTCTTGGGCCGCGGGCAGGCTGCGATAGCGGAGGTTTTGTCTATCTCCAAGAGGTACCCCAGATACCGTACCTCCCTCTGTCCAACTGCACACTTCCCTGGGTTGGCGGTAAGCCCCGCCTGCCTCAGGGACTCCAGCACCGCGCCCACCCGCTGCACATGCTCCGCCCCGGTGGTGCTGTGGATGATCACATCATCCAAGTAGGCAGCAGCATATCCAGCGTGCGGACGCAGCACCCGGTCCATGAGGCGTTGAAAAGTGGCTGGGGCCCCGAACAACCCAAAGGGAAGCATGGTGATTTGGTATAAACCAAACGGAGTGGAGTCTTTTCCTTGGACTCTGGCGACAAAGGAATCTGCCAGTAGCCCTCAGTTAAATCCAGTGTCGTAAAGAAACGTGCAGTGCCCAGTCGGTCTAGGAGATAGTCGACCCGAGGCATTGGGTAAGCATCGAACCATGAGACATCATTCACCCTGCGATAGTCTACGCAGAATCGTATAGACCCATCCTTCTTGACGACAAGAACAATGGGGCTACACCAGGCACTGTGTGACTCTTCTATTACCCCCATCTCCAGCATGGCCGCTAATTCCCTCAGGCAGCCTGTAGGGTCGTGACCGCACCGTAACGCCTGGAGGAGTCTCAATCTGGTGCATGATGAGGTTTGTGCGTCCTGGCAGGAGAGAGAACACGTCAGCAAACTGCTCTTGCAACTGGGCAATGTCTGTTCTCTGGGTCCCGGAGAGATGGTCTTCACAAAGGAGCGAGGCCGGATTGGTGGATTTTGGGACCTCAGGCTCCAGCTCCTCTCTCTCAGATACCGCAGACACCAGAGACACAGACTCCGCCTCCCTCCATGCTTTCAGAAGGTTGAGTTGGTAAATCTGTGTAACTCCATCCCTGTCAGAACGCACCACCTCATAGTCGACATCCCCCACTCGCCGTGTGACCACAAAGGGCCACTTGGCGAGGAGTTTAGAGCTGGAAGGAGGAAGCAATACAAGTACCTTCTCTCCCGGTGTGAATTGTCTCAGCCTGGCCCCTCTGTCGTACAGCCGTTGTTGATGCCCCTGGGCCTGGAGCAAATTCTCACGTGACATCCTACCCAGTGTGTGGAGCTTTGCTCGCAGGTCCAGGACGTACTGGATCTCACTTTTACTGGTGCTCAGCCCCTCCTCCCAGTTTTCTTTAATGAGGTGGAGCACCCCCCCGCGGAGTCCTGCCGAACAACAGTTCAAAGGCAGAAAATCCCGTGGAGGCCTGGGGGACCTCCCGAACTGCAGAGAATCAAGCCATTTATCCCAATTACGCATATCTTCGCTAATAAATTTATGGATCATGGACTTCAAAGTCTTATTCAGACGCTCCACCAGACCATCAGTCTGTGGGTGGTACACACAGGTCCGAATAGATTTAATGCCCAGTAAGATTGACACCATCCATGGCACATTTTCAGACTTCCCTGAACGCATCGCTCTCTCTCTTCCGGTAAGCGTATTGCATCACTTCCGGTTGCCAGCTTAGCAGCTCGCGATGTCTTCTTCTCCCCCTCCCCCTCCCTCTTGCTCAGAGTGTCTCATGTAGAGCTATTCCTCTGCCTCCCTTAATGATAACGGTACATGCAACAAGTGTAGTTCATTTGCTGGTTGGAGGCAGTTCTAAGTGGGTTAGATGCACGGCTCCGCACCATCGAAGCTCAGACAGTTACGCTAGTTAGCTCGCCACCCCCCATAGCCGGTGCGGAACCGCTAGCGTTAGCCTCTGTTAGCTGTCCCCCGGCAGCCCCCGAGCAGCCGGATGGCTGGGTGACTGTTCGAAGGGGTTTTAAGTCTAAACAGAAGTCCACTGAGCACCGCCAACCTCTTCATGTTTCAAACCAGTTTTCCCCACTCAGCGACGCACCCGCTGAGAAACCCACTCTGGTTATAGGTAGCTCCATAGTCAGAAACGTGAAGATAGGGAAGCCAGGGACCAAAGTCATATGCATCCCGGGGGCCAGAGCGGGCGACATTGAATCTTGTTTAAAACTGCTGGCTAAGGTGTGCTGCAAGATGGCGGAGTGAGCAGTCATGTAGTTTTGAGCTCTCTCAACTCGGCGACGATAAACCCTCAAAAATCATAATTTAAATAAATAAATCCAATATAATATAGAAGGGAATACATAAAGAGGTCGGATATACAAATAAAACCAAGTCAGAGGTGATAGAAAATGGAATCAAATGCTGACAATGAAGTGCGGGGCGAGAGGAACGTGGCAGGAGCAGAGCCAGCTAGCTTAAATCAGCTGATTGACTTGCTAACACCCATAGCATAGGAGGTTAAAGAAGTCAAACAAGGGATAAGTGATGTGAGGAGAGAGGTTCCACGCGGCCCAGCTGAGATATGTGCATAGTTGGTGTAAACTGGACTATGAAGCAAAATGGAAAGAAATGGAAAAATCATTTGGAATGTGTCCGATACAGAGTATAATAGGAGATAAGGAAACATTTAAGAAGGTTAGAAATCAAATGGATTAGATCACAAAATGTACCTTGGAATTATGGTTCAAATTACTTAGACATAATAAGGCGGAGAACAACGCACATTTATTGAAATGGGCGTCTTTTGATAGCAGTTTTAAACCAACTGGGCGCAGTGGGGGAGAAGGGCATTACGGCATGGTGCACACTGGGGGAAAAAGGGAAGATAAGGAGTTTAAGACTTGAAAACAAAATATGACCTGGATTGGAGGGAATTTTACAAATATTTACAGATACGGGATTATTATGGGAAACAGATTGAACAGGAGCTCTCTAGAAGTGAACAAGGTGGTACAAGTAATGCTTGATGCATATAAAGGGAACCGGGTTAGGACTATAACTACACTATATAAGGCATTGATGAATGACAAAAACGCAACAGGGTATATAAAAGAAAAATGGGAAAGAGAATTTGATATGGAAATATCTGAAGATGAATGGGATAACATGCGGGAAAAACACAAGACAACAACCTGTTCGCGAGCCTGGAGAGAGTTTTCCTGGAAAAATCTAATACGGTTCTTTATCACACCTAAAATATAAAATAATTATTCTGAAACAAGAAAGTCATGTTGGAGAAATTGTGGGTCATCTGAAGCCAACCATGCACATATATTCTGGAATTGTCACAAAATAATAGGGTTTTGGGGAACGGTCCATAGACACAAGATATTCTGGGATACACATTTCAAATGAATCATAAACTGATGTATCTGTGTATGCACACAGAGAATGATGTACATGATGGGGACTTGTACCTATTCGAGATACTCATGGTTGCAGGTAAAACGGCCATTACAAGAAAATGGGGGACGGATGATATACCCACTCAGACCCATTGGGTGGACACAGTGGGGGAAATAAACATTATGGAAAGACTGACACGGGATCACGGATGGACAGTAAATGGAGGAAGTGGACTCGATGGCAGTTGACACAGACTTGAAATGACAGCAGGTTTTCATTTGTCATTTTTATTTCTGGCTGTCGATGTTGTTGATGACTTGTATTGGTGTATTTATTGTTGAATAAAAATAAAATGGTTAAAAAAAAACTGCTGGCTAAAGATGAGCGTAGTTACAGTAAGATTATAATACACGCCGGCGGTAATGACTCCCGACTGCAGCGGTCCGAGGTCACTAAAATTAATGTGGAATCGGTGTGTACTTATGCCAAGACAATGTCGGACACCGTAGTTTTCTCTGGTCCTCTCCCCAATCTGATCAATGATGACATGTATAGCCGCATGTCGTCATTCAACCGCTGGTTGTCCAGGTGGTGCCCAGCAAACAATGTGGGCTACATAGATAACTGGCAGACTTTCTGGGGAAAGCCTGATCTGATGAGTCCAGACGGCATTCATCCCACTTGGGATGGAGCGCGTCTCATTTCTGTGAACATGGCCAAGTTGATTAACGGACTTAATCCATGACCCAGAGTTCAGATCAGGAAGCAGAAGCAGAGTTGTAGTCTTCCACCCTTCTCTGCACTTCCATTGGAGCAGTTACCCACCCTTAACCTTAACTCTATAGAGACTGTGTCTGTCCCACCAGACCAACCAGCTCGCTAAAATTCATGAATGTCTTAAAGACATAAAAACATGGATGACCTGCAACTTCCTGATGTTAAACTCAGACAAAACTGAAGTTATTTTACTGGCCCTGAACACCTCAGAGATCAATTATCTGGTGATGTGGTTTCTGTAGATGGCATTTCCCTGGCATCCAACACCACTGTAAAGAATCTCTAATTATCTTTGACCGAGACTTGTCCTTTAACTCCCACGTTAAGCAAATCTCAAGGATTGCATTTTTTCATCTATGTAACATTTCAAAAATCAGGCACATCTTGTCTCAAAAAGATGCAGAAAAGCTGGTTCACGCGTTTGTTACTTCCAGACTAGATTACTGCAACTCCTTATTATCAGGCTGCTCTAATAAGTCTCTTAAATCCCTCCAGTTGATCCAGAATGCTGCAGCTCGTGTGCTCACAAAAACTAAGAAAAGAGATCACATGACTCCTGTATTAGCTGCTCTGCACTGGCTCCCTGTAAAATCAAGAATCACATTAAGTCCCATGGCGCCCAATTGGGGGCCGATTTACACATCATAGTTAGACTGTGTAAAATCTTACAATAAACATGAACAAATATATTGATGTTGTACATCAAATTAAACAAGAGAACTTGGGCTACAAGACTCAGTAAGCCATTTCCACACAATTCAAACACCAACTGAAAGAATTATGAAAATATCATAATCATCATTTTGTCAGGAGTCATTCCACTCAGCACGTTTCCGGAACTAGCATCCCGTAGCTCGGTGCTATCAGAAAAAGACAGATAGCAAAAACCAAGAGACCACACAGATTCTAAATGTCTTTTCAAAATCCTTCTGCACCAAAGAATTTCTGAGATATGAGCCAAAGAACACAGCACCATGAATCGATTTAGCGCTTACAGTCACAAATGTTGCTTATGTTTTGCGAAAAAATTCATTTTTCTTCTTCTAATCAACAAAGACTGCTATATTTGGATGTATTGAACACCATAAGTAATATACAAGTGAAATATATGGTTTGGTACATCAAAATTCAAATTGCCCAAATGCCCATTTCGCCTAATTTATCTGTACTAAAACCTCTCTAACTTTGTTCTGCTTTACTTTTTCAGAGTCAAACTTTTCAGAGAGACTGATCACACATGTTGTGCTGTGATCTCTGATGTGCTTTTCTGTTTCTGTGCATCTTTCAAAGAGATAATCATCCTGAAAGTGCTTTTTTTTCTAGGCGAACCTGGAAATTCAACTTTTGCTGTCTTTCATCTTTATTTACTCTTAACCAGTAACGTATATACTAATATGTACACATCTGAACAGAAGCCCACATGTGTTGCCTTTATTATAAGACCAACATTATTCTAATAACCTTTGTGGTGGCAGAGCTACACCCTTTTTAGTTTGGGTATGATATTTCGAGCAGAAACCTAGAAAATGGCTTGGGGCTTAAAAGGTTAAAATTCTTCTCCTCACCTACAAAGCCTTGATTGGTGATGCATCATCATATCTTAAGGAGCTTGTAGTACCATATTGCCCCACTAGAGAGCTGCTCACTAAATGCGGGGCTACTTGTGGTTCCTAGAGTCCTAAAAAGTAGGATGGGAGCCAGAGCCTTCAGTTATCAAGCTCCTCTTTTATGGAACCAGCTTCCACTTTCAGTCCTGGAGGCAGACACAGTCACCTCATTTAAGAATAGACTTAAGACTTTCCTGTTTAATAGTGCTTATAGTTAGGGCTGAATCAGGACTGCCCTGGTCCAGCCCCTTGATATGCTGGTATAGGCTTATAGGCTGCTGGGGGATGTTTTAGGATACACTGAGCACCTATCTCCTCTTCTCTCTCTCCTTATGGATGAATTTACATCTCTCCATTGCACCTTATTAACTCTGCTTCCTCCCCGGAGTCGTTGTGACTTCACGTCTCATAGGGTCCATTGGACCTGGAGGTGTCTGATGCCTGGTGAGCCGGCCTCCCATTGGCCCTGCTGATGCCCCGCCCCCCCTCCTCTCTACCTCCTTCTGTTTCATGGATTGGAGTTCCATTCATACATTGTCATATTCATGTAATGTGTTTATGTAACTCTGTAACTCTGTTCATCTGGTCACATGACATCCATTCATCTGTCCATCCGGGGAGAGGGATCCTCCTCTGTTGCTCTCTTGAAGGTTTCTTCCCTTTTTTCAAGGGGAAAGGTTATTTTTGGGGAGTTTTTCCTGATCCAATGTGAGGTCAAAGGTCACGGATGTCGTATGTGTACAGATTGTAAAGCCAATTTAAAGGCAAATTTGTAATTTGTGATATTGGGCTATACAAAATAAACTGAATTTAATTGAATTAACCCGTAAAGTTATGAACTGGGTGCCCTGGTCAGTCAGAATCTCTTTCGGATTCCGCAACTCTTTGCAGAAATGTTGCACAATGGCACCGCCTCCGGATATCGTTTTACGTAATCCACCAGGACTAACACAAAGCGATATCCGCGTGCACTCCGGTGAAATGGCCCGATAAAGTCCATAGCGATTCGCTGGAACGGAACCTCCATTAATGGCAGAGGACGTAAAGGCGCCCCCGGAATGGCCGGGGAGTTTACCAATTGACACTCCGGACTGGACGCACACCAACGGCGCCCATCCACCCAGATGCCCGGACAATAAAATCGTGTCATTATACGGTCCAGTGTTTTATCGTATCCCATGTGACCAGCCATCGGGTTATAGTGAGCCGCCTGGAAAATCACTCTATACAGTCTGTCCCTAATCAATGAAAAGTGTGGATATGACTGCGCTGCATCAGGGCGCACCAGCTGACCATCAATTCTAATCACTTGGTCGAAGGCTCAGCGTAGAGTATCGTCCCGAGACTGCTCAAGTGGAAAATCTTCCATGGAGTGAAACTCGGTAGCCGGTGGAGTCTCCACGGGATTAAGATTAAGGGGTGCGTAAGGCGGGAGCTAACCGCAACCTTTACATTATGCTTTTTTCCCCCTGTGTCTAATTTCGACTGACATCATAGGATACTTGTGAACATACCCATGCACACACCTATTTTTTACCCACAATGCCTCCACCAATGCCCCGGGCCGAACCAGGCTCTGGTGGATCATAGACTGTATACAGCCGGAATCCACCATTCTTACCGGAACACAGTACGTCGCCCCTGGACCGGGGGAGGGTGTTGGAGAGCCGGCAACCCGGATCACCTGGCCCGCTTCCTGCCCGCACCTCCAACACTCCTGCCCTGATGTTTGAAGGATCCCCTGTGGGTTGGGAAGGGTGCCGGCCTCAGCGTGGCCTCGCGGAACCTCCGCCGGTGATCCTCTGGGGTCAGACCCAGCCGATCCATGACCGCCTTGTGCATATGATATGATTGTAACGAGCAGACTCAAGCTATCGTTTGGAGTGTTTTCATTGGCTCTGGCTCTTCCTCCGGCCCTACTGAGGTTCATTTAGGGAAGAGACACAAAAGCACAGATCTGTTCAAGCTGAGGCCACTCCCCCACTTCCCTCCAGCCCTGTCACCACAATTATTATTATGTTATTTAATATAATATAATGTTTTATTTTATTATGTTATTTAATATAATATAATGTTTTTTAATATTATATAATTTATTATGTAATATTATGTTATTTAATATTATATTATATTATTTTATATAATATAATATCATGTTATATTGTATCATGTTATGTTATATTATATTGTATTATACTATGGTATATTATATTATATGTTAAGTTACATCATTAATATTATATTATATTAATGTGACATAGTTTCTCCTCCATCTTTCCTCAGTGTCAGTATTCGTACCTCCATCAGTGTGTTTGTGACGTTCTCAAAGCCAGAAAGCTCCAAAGTGAGCAGGAAAACCTCCTCTACCCCGTCTATGCAAATGTCAACTACAACTTACAAAGAGGTAGGTATCATAAAAATCCTACCTCATTAGTAGTCAGTGGACAGTTGTGGCTCATTAGTAACAAATTCACACTTGTAGCTCATTAATACTCAAACTACACCTGTAGCTCATTAGTAATGAAACCTGTAGCTCATTAGTAAACAAACTACACCTGTAGCTCATTAGTAATGAAACCTGTAGCTCATTAGTAAACAAACTACACCTGTAGCTCATTAGTAATGAAACCTGTAGCTCGTTAGTAAACAAACTACACCTGTAGCTCATTAGCAATCAAACTACACCTGTAGGTCATTAGCAATCAAACTACACCTGTAGGTCATTAGCAATCAAACTACACCTGTAGCTCATTAGTAAACAAACTACACCTGTAGCTCATTAATAATCAAACTACACATGTAGCTTATTAGCAATCAAACTACACCTGAAGCTCATTAGTAATCAAACTACACCTGTAGCTTATTAGTTTCCAATTTACACGTAGCTCATTAATACTCAAACTAGACCTGTAGCTCATTAATAATCAAACTACACTTGTAGCTCATTAATACTCAAACTAGACCTCCAGCTCATTAGTAAACAAACTACACCTGTAGCTCATTAGCAATCAAACTACACCTGTAGCTCATTAGTAATCAAACTACACCTGTAGCTCATTAGCAATCAAACTACACCTGTAGCTCATTAATACTCAAACTACACCTGCAGCTCATTAGCAATCAAACTACACCTGTAGCTTATTAGTAAACAAATTATACCCCTATCTAATTAATAATAAAACTACACCTGTAGCTCATTAATAATCAAACTATACCTGTAGCTCATTAGTAAACAAACTACACCTGTAGCTCATTAATAATCAAACTACACCTGTAGCTCATTAGTAATGAAACCTGTAGCTCATTAATAATCAAACTACACCTGTAGCTCATTAATAATCAAAATACACCTGTAGCTCATTAGTAAACAAACTACACCTGTAGCTCATTAGTAATCAATCTAGTCATGTAGCTCATTAGTAATAAAACTACATCTGTAGCTCATTAGTAAACAAACTACACCTGTAGCTCATTAGCAATCAAACTACAACTGTAGCTCATTAGTAATCAAACTACACCTGTAGCTCATTCATAATCACACTACACCTGTAGCTTATTAGTAAACAAACTACACCTGTAGCTCATTAATAATCAAACTAAACATGTAGCTTATTAGTAATCACACTACACCTGTAGCTCATTAGTAATGAAACCTGTAGCTCATTAATAATCAAACTACACCTGTAGCTCATTAATAATCAAACTACACCTGTAGCTCATTAGTAAACAAACTACACCTGTAGCTCATTAGTAATCAATCTAGTCATGTAGCTCATTAGTAATCAAACTGCACCTGTAGCTCATTAGCAATCAAACTACACCTGTAGGTCATTAGCAATCAAACTACACCTGTAGTTTATTAGTAAACAAACTACAACTGTAGCTCATTAATAATCAAACTACACCTGTAGCTTATTAGCAATCAAACTACACCTGTAGCTTATTAGTTTCCAATTTACACGTAGCTCATTAATACTCAAACTAGACCTGTAGCTCATTAATAATCAAACTACAATTGTAGCTCATTAATACTCAAACTATACCTCCATTTCATTAGTAAACAAACTACACCTGTAGCTCATTAGCAATCAAACTACACCTGTAGCTCATTAATACTCAAACTACACCTGTAGGTCATTAGTAATGAAACCTGTAGCTCATTAATAATCAAACTACACCTGTAGCTCATTAGTAAACAAACTACACCTGTAGCTCATTAGTAATCAATCTAGTCACGTAGCTCATTAGTAATCAAACTACACCTGTAGCTCATTAGTAAACAAACTACACCTGTAGCTCATTAGCAATCAAACTACACCTGTAGCTCATTAGTAATCAAACTACACCTGTAGCTCATTAGTAAACAAACTACACCTGTAGCTCATTAATAATCAAACTACACCTGTAGCTTATTAGTAATCACACTACACCTGTAGCTCATTAGTAATGAAACCTGTAGCTCATTAGTAATCAAACTACACCTGTAGCTCAATAGTAAACAAACTACACCTGTAGCTCATTAGCAATCAAACTACACTTGTAGGTCATTAGCAATCAAACTACACATGTAGCTCATTAGTAAACAAACTACACCTGTAGCTCATTAGCAATCAAACTACACCTGTAGCTCATTAGTAATCAAACTACACCTGTATCTCATTAGTAAACAAACTACACCTGTAGCTCATTAATAATCAAACTACACCTGTAGCTTATTAGTAATCACACTACACCTGTAGCTCATTAGTAATGAAACCTGTAGCTCATTAGTAATCAAACTACACCTGTAGCTCAATAGTAAACAAACTACACCTGTAGCTCATTAGCAATCAAACTACACTTGTAGGTCATTAGCAATCAAACTACACTTGTAGCTCATTAGTAAACAAACTACACCTGTAGCTCATTAGCAATCAAACTACACCTGTAGGTCATTAGTAAACAAACTACACCTGTAGCTCATTAATAATCAAACTACACATGTAGCTTATTAGCAATCAAACTACACCTGAAGCTCATTAGTAATCAAACTACACTTGTAGCTCATTAATACTCAAACTACACCTCCAGCTCATTAGTAAACAAACTACACCTGTAGCTCATTAGCAATCAAACTACACCTGTAGCTTATTAGTAAACAAATTATACCTGTATCTAATTAATAATAAAACTACACATGTAGCTCATTAATAATCAAACTACACCTGTAGCTCATTAATAATCAAACTACTCCTGCAGTTCATTATCAATCAAACTACACCTGTAGCCCATTAATAATCAAACTACACCTGTAGCCCATTAGTAATCAAACTACACCTGTAGCTCATCATTAATAATCAAACTACACCTGCAGTTCATTATCAATCAAACTACACCTGTAGCCCATTAGTAATTAAACTACACCTGTAGCTCATTATCAACCAAACTACACCTGCAGCTCATTAGTAAACACACTACACCTGTAGCTCATTAATAATCAAACTACACCTGTAGCTCATTAGTAATCAAACTACACCTGTAGGTCATTAGCAATCAAACTACACCTGTAGCTCATTAGTAAACAAACTACACCTGTAGCTCATTAATAATCAAACTACACATGTAGCTTATTAGCAATCAAACTACACCTGAAGCTCATTAGTAATCAAACTACACTTGTAGGTCATTAGCAATCAAACTACACCTGTAGCTCATTAATAATCAAACTACACATGTAGCTTATTAGCAATCAAACTACACCTGAAGCTCATTAGTAATCAAACTACACTTGTAGCTCATTAATACTCAAACTACACCTCCAGCTCATTAGTAAACAAACTACACCTGTAGCTCATTAGCAATCAAACTACACCTCCAGCTCATTAGTAAACAAATTATACCTGTATCTAATTAATAATAAAACTACACATGTAGCTCATTAATAATCAAACTACACCTGTAGCTCATTAATAATCAAACTACACCTGTAGGCCATTAGTAATCAAACTACACCTGTAGCTCATTAATAATCAAACTACTCCTGCAGTTCATTATCAATCAAACTACACCTGTAGCCCATTAATAATCAAACTACACCTGTAGCCCATTAGTAATCAAACTACACCTGTAGCTCATCATTAATACTCAAACTACACCTGCAGTTCATTATCAATCAAACTACACCTGTAGCTCATTAGCAATCAAACTACACCTGTAGGTCATTAGCAATCAAACTACACCTGTAGCTCATTAGTAAACAAACTACACCTGTAGCTCATTAATAATCAAACTACACATGTAGCTTATTAGCAATCAAACTACACCTGAAGCTCATTAGTAATCAAACTACACCTGTAGCTTATTAGTAAACAAATTATACCTGTATCTAATTAATAATAAAACTACACATGTAGCTCATTAATAATCAAACTACACCTGTAGCTCATTAATAATCAAACTACACCTGTAGCTCATTAATAATCAAACTACTCCTGCAGTTCATTATCAATCAAACTACACCTGTAGCCCATTAGTAATCAAACTACACCTGTAGCTCATCATTATTAATCAAACTACACATGCAGTTCATTATCAATCAAACTACACCTGCAGCCCATTAGTAATTAAACTACACCTGTAGCTCATTATCAACCAAACTACACCTGCAGCTCATTAGTAAACACACTACACCTGTAGCTCATTAATAATCAAACTACACCTGTAGCTCATTAGTAATCAAACTACACCTGCAGCTCATTATCAACCAAACTACACCTGTAGCTCATTAATAATCAAACTATACCTGTAGCTCATTAATAATCAAACTACACCTGTAGCTCATTAGTAATCAAACTACACCTGTAGCTCATTAATAATCAAACTACACCTGTAGCTCATTAGTAATTTAAACTACACCTGTAGCTCATTAGCAATCAAACTACACCTGTAGCTCATTAGTAATCAAACTACACCTGTAGCTCATTAGTAAACAAACTACACCTGTAGCTCATTAATAATCAAACTACACCTGTAGCTCATTAATAATCAAACTACACCTGTAGCTCATTAGTAATCAAACTACACCTGTAGCTCATTAATAATCAAACTACACCTGTAGCTCATTAGTAATTTAAACTACACCTGTAGCTCATTAGCAATCAAACTACACCTGTAGCTCATTAGTAATCAAACTACACCTGTAGCTCATTAGTAAACAAACTACACCTGTAGCTCATTAATAATCAAACTACACCTGTAGCTCATTAATAATCAAACTACACCTGTAGCTCAAACTACACCTGTAGCTCATTAGTAATCAAACTACACCTGTAGCTCATTAATAATCAAACTACACCTGTAGCTCATTAGTAATCAAACTACACCTGTAGCTCATTAGTAATCAAACTACACCTGTAGCTCATTAGCAATCAAACTACACCTGTATCTGATACCTGTTTAGAGTTATTAGAGTTAAATGAACTGTTATGTATACATTTATTTATCAATCTTTTCATCTAAATATATTCATCTTTTTCCACAGAGATCCTGTGCAGACGTTGACAATTCTATCGATATGTTTGATTACTGATCAATATCTTTGAATTCTGATCAATATGTTTAGCACTACAATGAAACCTGTCAATGCTGTCAATTCTTCTGTAAAATACAGAATAATATCAACAGAACTGTACATTTACTTTGTATATGTATATATTTCTTTTAGAGATATATTTCTAAATAATGTGTTTTCATTGTGTTTTATGAGCTTTGATATTTGCACATTGCAGTTATCATTTAAAATAATCACATGCTCCTCCAAAGTGTAATTTTCTGTTTGTTCAGAGGAAGATTCATAATGAGGAGGAGGAGGGTAGCTCCTTCATGTTTCTGTAAAAACAAACTGCATCTTATTTATGATCAAAAGTTTGGATGTGTTTCTGTGTAAAACAGCTGAATCAACGTGTCAAATGATAGACAGCAGACATCCTAAAGTGTTTATTAATATATTATTCTCCTATGAAGACACATTCTTTAATAGTACAGCTTTCCTTTCCTATATTTAGTATTTCTTTATTCAGCAGACAATGTGTCTGTGTCTTCAGGTGGAGTTATAGTTGTACACAGATATATATATATTGTACATGATAAGCACAATAAATAACTCAAAGAGAATCAGATCAACATTTTCATAAAATCTTCTTTTCTTATTTATATTCAAATTGTCCTCATAAAACTTTACAATGTGTTTACATACGACATCCTCTGTCCCAGGACCCCAAACCATTAACAGGAAGAACCTGAAGTAGTACCCTGAGAGAGGGTCCTGAGGGAGGACCTGAGAGAGGGTCCTGAGAGAGGGTCCTGAGGGAGGGTCCTGAGAGAGGGTCTTGAGGGAGGACCTGAGAGAGGGTCCTGAGAGAGGGTCCTGAGAGAGGGTCCTGAGGGAGGACCTCAGAGAGGGTCCTGAGAGAGGGTCCTGAGGGAGGGTCCTGAGAGAGGGTCCTGAGAGAGGGTCCTGAGGGAGGGTCCTGAGGGAGGGTCCTGAGAGAGGGTCCTGAGGGAGGACCTGAGAGAGGGTCCTGAGAGAGGGTCCTGAGGGAGGGTCCTGAGAGAGGGTCCTGAGGGAGGACCTGAGAGAGGGTCCTGAGAGAGGGTCCTGAGGGAGGGTCCTGAGAGAGGGTCCTGAGGGAGGACCTGAGAGAGGGTCCTGAGGGAGGGTCCTGAGAGAGGGTCCTGAGGGAGGACCTCAGAGAGGGTCCTGAGAGAGGGTCCTGAGGGAGGGTCCTGAGAGAGGGTCCTGAGAGAGGGTCCTGAGAGAGGACCTGAGAGAGGGTCCTGAAGGAGGGTCCTGAGAGAGGGTCCTGAGGGAGGACCTGAGAGAGGGTCCTGAGAGAGGGTCCTGAGGGAGGACCTGAGAGAGGGTCCTGAGAGAGGGTCCTGAGAGAGGGTCTTGAGAGAGGGTCCTGAGAGAGGGTCCTGAGGGAGGGTCCTGAGGAGGACCTGAGAGAGGGTCCTGAGGGAGGACCTGAGAGAGGGTCCTGAGAGAGGGTCCTGAGAGAGGGTCCTGAGGGAGGACCTGAGAGAGGGTCCTGAGGGAGGGTCCTGAGAGAGGGTCCTGAGTGAGGACCTGAGAGAGGGTCCTGAGAGAGGGTCCTGAGGGAGGACCTCAGAGAGGGTCCTGAGAGAGGACCTGAGAGAGGGTCCTGAGAGAGGGTCCTGAGGGAGGACCTGAGAGAGGGTCCTGAGAGAGGGTCCTGAGGGAGGACCTGAGAGAGGGTCCTGAGAGAGGGTCCTGAGAGAGGGTCTTGAGGGAGGGTCCTGAGGGAGGACCTGAGAGAGGACCTGAGAGAGGGTCTTGAGGGAGGGTCCTGAGAGAGGGTCCTGAGAGAGGGTCTTGAGGGAGGGTCCTGAGAGAGGACCTGAGAGAGGGTCTTGAGGGAGGGTCCTGAGAGAGGGTCCTGAGGGAGGGTCCTGAGAGAGGGTCCTGAGAGAGGGTCTTGAGAGAGGGTCCTGAGGGAGGACCTGAGAGAGGGTCCTGAGAGAGGGTCTTGAGTGAGGGTCCTGAGGGAGGACCTGAGAGAGGGTCCTGAGAGAGGGTCCTGAGAGAGGGTCCTGAGGGAGGGTCCTGAGGGAGGACCTGAGAGAGGGTCCTGAGGGAGGACCTGAGAGAGGGTCCTGAGAGAGGGTCTTGAGAGAGGGTCCTGAGGGAGGACCTGAGAGAGGGTCCTGAGAGAGGGTCCTGAGGGAGGGTCCTGAGAGAGGGTCCTGAGAGAGGGTCCTGAGGGAGGACCTGAGAGAGGGTCCTGAGAGAGGGTCCTGAGGGAGGGTCCTGAGGGAGGACCTGAGAGAGGGTCCTGAGAGAGGGTCCTGAGAGAGGGTCCTGAGAGAGGGTCTTGAGGGAGGGTCCTGAGGGAGGACCTGAGAGAGGACCTGAGAGAGGGTCCTGAGAGAGGGTCCTGAGAGAGGGTCTTGAGGGAGGGTCCTGAGGGAGGACCTGAGAGAGGACCTGAGAGAGGGTCCTGAGAGAGGACCTGAGAGAGGGTCTTGAGGGAGGGTCCTGAGAGAGGGTCTTGAGGGAGGGTCCTGAGAGAGGACCTGAGAGAGGGTCCTGAGAGAGGGTCTTGAGGGAGGGTCCTGAGGGAGGACCTGAGAGAGGACCTGAGAGAGGGTCCTGAGGGAGGACCTGAGAGAGGGTCCTGAGAGAGGGTCCTGAGGGAGGACCTGAGAGAGGACCTGAGAGAGGGTCTTGAGGGAGGGTCCTGAGAGAGGGTCCTGAGAGAGGGTCTTGAGGGAGGGTCCTGAGAGAGGGTCCTGAGAGAGGGTCTTGAGGGAGGGTCCTGAGGAGAGAGATGTCATGTTAACAACCTAACAGAGTAAAATAGTAACATTACAACATGATCCATATGATAGAAATTATTCATATGAAGAAAGTAGTAATTGCAGTAATACTAGTACAATGATGACTACTAACAACAAATAATAATAACTAGATACTAGATAACTATATAATGGAACATATGTGACCAACATGTGAGCTTGTTCGACATGAAGCCTCCAGAAACATCCGTCTGATCACATAACTGTGACATCACAACTCTAAACCAATGAGAAGAGCAGAAACATCTCAAATAACCCACAACTGTCACTCTGAAGTTCAAAGAATATTTGTATGATTTATTATTGTTGAAGGTCAAATGATGTGTTTGAATGATAATTGTATGTCAGATATCATTTTAAGTTTGCATCATTTATTTTATTTTTCCCGACAACATTACCTGTACTTTATTTTGAAAAGACATATTGTATGTGAGAGCAGAAGTATTTCTCTGATTATTCTTCCATAACCGACATCAAACTACTTGTACCTGACTTTCTACTTCTCCCCCAGTAATATTGTATTTCTTACTGTACTACACCTCAGAGGTACATGTTGTATTTCTTACTGTACTACACCTCAGAGGTAAATAATGTACTTCTTACTGTACTACACCTCAGAGGTAAATAATGTACTTCTTACTGTACTACACCTCAGAGGTAAATAATGTACTTCTTACTGTACTACATCTCAGAGGTACATGTTGTACTTCTTACTGTACTACACCTCAGAGGTACATGTTGTATTTCTTACTGTACTACACCTCAGAGGTACATAATGTACTTCTTACTGTACTACATCTCAGAGGTACATGTTGTATTTCTTACTGTACTACATCTCAGAGGTAAATAATGTACTTCTTACTGTACTACACCTCAGAGGTAAATAATGTACTTCTTACTGTACTACACCTCAGAGGTACATATAGTACTTCTTACTGTACTACATCTCAGAGGTACATAATGTACTTCTTACTGTACTACACCTCAGAGGTACATATAGTACTTCTTACTGTACTACATCTCAGAGGTACATATAGTACTTCTTACTGTACTACATCTCAGAGGTACATAATGTACTTCTTACTGTACTACACCTCAGAGGTACATATAGTACTTCTTACTGTACTACATCTCAGAGGTACATAATGTACTTCTTACTGTACTACACCTCAGAGGTACATATAGTACTTCTTACTGTACTACACCTCAGAGGTACATGTTGTATTTCTTACTGTACTACATCTCAGAGGTACATGTTGTATTTCTTACTGTACTACACCTCAGAGGTAAATAATGTACTTCTTACTGTACTACATCTCAGAGGTAAATAATGTACTTCTTACTGTACTACATCTCAGAGGTAAATAATGTACTTCTTACTGTACTACATCTCAGAGGTACATGTTGTACTTCTTACTGTACTACACCTCAGAGGTACATGTTGTACTTCTTACTGTACTACATCTCAGAGGTAAATAATGTACTTCTTACTGTACTACATCTCAGAGGTACATGTTGTATTTCTTACTGTACTACATCTCAGAGGTACATGTTGTACTTCTTACTGTACTACACCTCAGAGGTAAATAATGTACTTCTTACTGTACTACATCTCAGAGGTAAATAATGTACTTCTTACTGTACTACATCTCAGAGGTACATGTTGTATTTCTTACTGTACTACATCTCAGAGGTACATGTTGTACTTCTTACTGTACTACATATCAGAGGTACATGTTGTACTTCTTACTGTACTACACCTCAGAGGTACATGTTGTACTTCTTACTGTACTACACCTCAGAGGTACATGTTGTACTTTATACTGTACTACACCTCAGAGGTACATGTTGTATTTCTTACTGTACTACATCTCAGAGGTACATGTTGTACTTCTTACTGTACTACACCTCAGAGGTACATAATGGTAAACATCAGATATAATAGGAAAACATCGTTACTTTAACAGTGTGGTACTAGTACTTACTGAAGTAAAGGATCTGAACGCTGACGCATTACGAAAGAGTAGTGATGTGTATTTCTAGGTGACGTCACACATTATGTCTCTGCTGGGAGAGGCCCCGACCGTCCCGAACCGCACCGCCCGCGCATGCGCACAGCGGCAGGTCTCCGCCACATTGGAGTGAACTCTCGGAAGTTTCGTTGCAGTGATTTAGCGGCAGAGTGAAGCTAACCTCGGTAAAGCGGAGTAAAACGGGCTGTTAGCGACACCACGGTGCGCAAGGAAGGTACCGGCCCCCCCGCAGAGACCCAGCAGGACTACCCATGGAGGTGCAGCTCTGGACCCGGGTCCATCTGAGCCGCTAGAGCCTCCGGGACAACTTGTGATTGTTGTTTTGGCGCTAGAGGAAAGATGGAGGCGCTGCTGGAGTAGTAGCTAACGTTAGCTGTGCTGCTGGTCCGGGGAGTGAGGAGGCTGCCCCTGACCCTTGGCCTGTGTGAGTATGTGTGTGACGGCTGTTTCACCCTGAACATACCGGGATAAAACCCCGTGAGAGGGTGAGAGACGTGCTAGTAGCCTCCGAGCTAACTAATGCTACATCGCTGCAATCTGTGTTCGCTTAGCTTTAAGCTAGCTAGCTGCTGTTACCATTTAGTACCCTTAAGTATTCTTTAATACCCCTTTAATATCCTCTAATACTCTTGAATGACCTTAAGTACCTTCTAATATCAGTTAGCATCCTTTTAGTCTCCTTTAATAGTCTTTAATAACCTTTAGTACCCCTTTTAAATATAATTTAGTACCCTTTTAATATTCTTTAGTACCCTTTTATTCCCATTTAAGATCCTTTAATACCCCTTTAATATCCTTTAGTACCCTTCAATACCAATGTATTCCCCTGTAATGCCCTTTAGTACTTATTACCCTTTAGTACCCTTATTATGCTTTACTACCATTTATTACCCTTTAATACGCTTTAATACCATTTAGTACCCTCTAATACCCTTTAATTTCCCTTAGTACCAACGAGTACCCTTTTAATATCCTATATTACACTCTACGTCCTTTATTATACTTATAGTAATATCCGTTTTACCCTTATTGCCCTGGTAATAATATCCATTCATAACTGGCTAATAATAATACCTGTTATTACCCTCCAATACTCTGCTAATATTAATAACCTTTAATAAACCTAACTAATAATACCCTTTATACTGCCAATATTAATACCCTTTATTACCCTTTACTACCCTGCTAATAATCATATGCTTTACTACCCTTCAATATTACCCTGGTAATAATAACACCTTTTATTGCCCTTTACTATGCTTTAATACCCTGCCCATATTAATACCCTGGTAATAATAACACCCTCTATGACCCTTTAATATCCTGCTCTTATTAAAGCCATTTGAAACTGGGAGCACTGAGATCACACCAGACACTCAGTGTTTGACCGAAACTCTTCTAGAGCGGATAAACATGATTATTAATCAAAACTATGTTGATTATCCTTCAGGAGACATTTGAGTTATTTACTTACATTCTTTTAAGACCTCCTGTGGGAAGTATTAATTATTATGTTAACACAAACCGTGTTAATATAATAATCAGGAGCTCCATGTTGTTGGGTCTGGATTCATGGAGCCAATCAGCTATACTCTGTATCATCTCTCTATTGCTTGAACAATGATTGAAACAAGTGCTAACTGGATGTCATGTTCCCTGTGGCGTGTCTGTGCAGAGCTGCTGTTCATGTTTACAAATCAACCGGAGCATGAGAGGCCCTCGGGCTCTGAGGATGGAACCAAGGCTACTGGAGGCAGGATCTAGGTGAGTACCAGAGAAACGTCTCTTTGAGACGGCAGCGTTGATGTTTCTTTGAATGCGTGTCTGTTATGTCCCAGAGATCAGATGGTGCTCTGAAGAAGCCATGGGTAGCTGCTTAAGCTGTCCAGAGAAAGAGTCAATTCCAGATAATCATCAAAGTAAATTCAAGGTGAGTTTGTAATCTATCAATCAGCACACACCTGCAGATTAACCCATAGAGACCCGGGCCCTATTTCTCGTCTATCACCATAGAAACACATTCAAAAAATTGAACCTGCTCCAGCGCAGGCTCATTCAGTCTAGCTGGATAATCTGGCCACGCCCCCTGAAGAAAGTGGCCCCTCCCTTCCTCATTGATGAAGTGATATTAGTTAGATTAACGTTTCATAGGGAGAGAGTTCTGATGACGTGATGACGACTTCCTGTACGAGCGCCTTCCATTCTGCCCTCAAGGAATCAATTATTACAGACCTTCTGGAGCCTACATTGAACACCACACGCCACATTGACTGTCTCACAGACTGTTTGCCATGTCCGAGTAAATGCAATAAAAGTTCTATATGTTCATCTCCACATACATGAATATACACATATATATTATCTACTGTTTCTGAAAGAGTTATGTTAGATCTCATTGGATGATGCATGTCATTACACCGACTGCCAGCAGGCACATTTAAAGAATGAGGCTCTTAAAATGAGCCGATACATTTTCCCAACACTGATGCTGCGTTGAGAGCAGATTCATGAAAGTCAAAGCACAGACGAATGGATGTGATTTGTGAATAAAGAGGATGTTCATCCACTTATCCAGACGTAGTCGGTCAAAGTCACCGAGCTGTGTGAGCCTACGGGTGATGTTATGTATAAATATATATATATATGATATTAATGTTATGAACCCAGACACGAGGGAATTAGATGTTCTGACGTTTGTGGGATTTCCACAACAAGTATAAAGCAGAAATAGTGGTTACTTCTTCCATGGTGGATGGTGGAAGTTATAACTGTTTCCGTGGAGATAAGCCACGCCCCCCTCCAGCGCGAATGAAGTAAATGAATTGATTAGATTTTGCCATGATTATGGTCTGGAATTCCTCATATGCGTTCATGATCATTTCCTGCTCCTCAGCGGAGAACAAAGAGGCTCTTTGAGTTTATTTGACTTTGTGCTGTTAGAAAATCATGTTTCAACTATCCTGATTACTGAAGTCTGGTTCAACTATCCTGATTACTGATGTCTGGCTCAACTATCCTGATTACTGATGTCTGGTTCAACTATCCTGATTACTGAAGTCTGGTTCAACTATCCTGATTACTGAAGTCTGGTTCAACTATCCTGATTACTGATGTCTGGCTCAACTATCCTGATTACTGAAGTCTGGTTCAACTATCCTGATTACTGAAGTCTGGTTCAACTATCCTGATTACTGAAGTCTGGTTCAACTATTCTGATTACTGAAGTCTGGTTCAACTATCCTGATTACTGAAGTCTGGTTCAACTATCCTGATTACTGAAGTCTGGTTCAACTATCCTGATTACTGAAGTCTGGTTCAACTATCCTGATTACTGAAGTCTGGTTCAACTATCCTGATTACTGAAGTCTGGTTCAACTATCCTGTGAACTGAAGTCTGGTTCAACTATCCTGATTACTGAAGTCTGGTTCAACTATCCTGATTACTGAAGTCTGGTTCAACTATTCTGATTACTGAAGTCTGGTTCAACTATCCTGATTACTGAAGTCTGGTTCAACTATCCTGTGAACTGAAGTCTGGTTCAACTATCCTGATTTACTGAAGTCTGGTTCAACTATCCTGATTTACTGAAGTCTGGTTCAACTATCCTGATTACTGAAGTCTGGCTCAACTATCCTGATTACTGAAGTCTGGTTCAACTATCCTGATTACTGAAGTCTGGTTCAACTATCCTGATTACTGAAGTCTGGTTCAACTATCCTGATTACTGAAGTCTGGATCAACTTTCCTGAGTACTGAAGTCTGGTTCAACTATCCTGATTTACTGAAGTCTGGTTCAACTATCCTAATTTACTGAAGTCTGGTTCAACTATCCTGATTACTGAAGTCTGGCTCAACTATCCTGTGAACTGAAGTTGGCTCAACTATCCTGTGAACTGAAGTCTGGTTCAACTATCCTGATTACTGAAGTCTGGTTCAACTATCCTGTGAACTGAAGTCTGGCTCAAATTAACGAGATGGTTTGAGGGCGGATCAGCCTTTGAGAAACCGGGATAGCCTGATGTCAATCATCTTGTTAATTTTAGCTGGCTAATAGGACATTTGATCGACTTAGTTGAGCCACGTACGAGAAATAGGGCCCTGGACTATAGGGGGGGACATGATGTGGGATTAGACCTTGCTGTGACCTTGCTTGTAATTCTAAAATCTTTGACATTGGAGATTTCTGCGGGGAACTTTTTGGCTATTGGATGGCGAGCACTTCTGTTGTTGAAACAGCTCAGAAACCACTTTATTGTCAATATAAACCCCTCTGAATGCCCTCAGCCTCTAGTTTCGTCTAGACTGTTTTGTTGTTCTGTACCTGGATTTGACTTGTTTTTGTTGTTTTCTTGGCTTTGACTGTCTTGTTGTTGTGTCTCTGGCTCTGACTCTCTTTTTGTTGTTTGCTGTCTTGTTGTGTACCTGGCTTTGGCTGTCTTGTTGTTGTGTACCTGGCTTTGGCTGTCTTGTTGTTGTGTACCTGGCTTTGGCTGTCTTGTTGTTGTGTACCTGGCTTTGATTGTCTTGTTGTTGTGTACCTGGCTTTGATTGTCTTGTTGTTGTGTACCTGGCTTTGGCTGTCTTGTTGTTGTGTACCTGGCTTTGATTGTCTTGTTGTTGTGTACCTGGCTTTGGCTGTCTTGTTGTTGTGTACCTGGCTTTGGCTGTCTTGTTGTTGTGTACCTGGCTTTGATTGTCTTGTTGTTGTGTACCTGGCTTTGATTGTCTTGTTGTTGTGTACCTGGCTTTGGCTGTCTTGTTGTTGTGTACCTGGCTTTGGCTGTCTTGTTGTTGTGTACCTGGCTTTGGCTGTCTTGTTGTTGTGTACCTGGCTTTGGCTGTCTTGTTGTTGTGTACCTGGCTTTGGCTGTGTTGTTGTTGTGTACCTGGCTTTGATTGTCTTGTTGTTGTGTTCCTGCCTCCTACTGTCTCGTTGTTGTTGTGTACCTGGCTTTGACTGTGTTGTTGTTGTGTAACTGGCTTTGGCTGTCTCGATGTTGTGTACCTGGCTTTGGCTGTCTTGTTGTTGTGTACCTGGCTTTGGCTGTCTTGTTGTTGTGTACCTGGCTTTGGCTGTCTTGTTGTTGTGTACCTGGCTTTGGCTGTCTTGTTGTTGTGTACCTGGCTTTGATTGTCTTGTTGTTGTGTACCTGGCTTTGATTGTCTTGTTGTTGTGTACCTGGCTTTGGCTGTCTTGTTGTTGTGTACCTGGCTTTGATTGTCTTGTTGTTGTGTACCTGGCTTTGGCTGTCTTGTTGTTGTGTACCTGGCTTTGGCTGTCTTGTTGTTGTGTACCTGGCTTTGGCTGTCTTGTTGTTGTGTACCTGGCTTTGATTGTCTTGTTGTTGT
>NC_046971.1:240000-242500 GCF_009769545.1 Cyclopterus lumpus | reverse complement strand
GAAACAGCCGGTTGAGAGGGAGGCGTTAATAAGATGGGTGAGAAAGGGCAGAAGGTCCGAAGCAATTGACTAGAGAATGTGAGAAGGGATGGGGTCAAGGGGGCAGGTGGTTGGGGGGTCAGAGGTTACCAAGGTAAGAACTTGATTAGGAGACAGGGGGATAAAAGAGGAAAACAAGGGGGAAGAAGATGAAGTTAATGGAGGTGTAGTTGAGGAAGATGGATTAGTAAATGAAGAGCGTATGTCGTCTATCTTTTTTGTAAAGTAGTCAACAAAGTGGCTTGGTAGAAGGGTGGAGGGAGGGGGGGACCAGGGGGGTCAAGGAGGCTGGAAAAAATTGAGAAGAGCTTTTTAGGGTTAGATGAAGAGGATTCGATTCTGGATTGGTAGAACAGACTTTTGGCTGCAGAGATGGACGCAGAGAAGGAGGAGAGAAGAGAGTGATAGGCGAGCAGGTCGCTGGCGTGTTTGGATTTTCGCCATTTCCTTTCTGATGCTCACATAGTGGCTCTCTCGGCGCACACCGGTTCGGACAGCCACGGAGCCGGAGAGGACTTGAGGACCTTTCGAGTCATAAGAGGACTTGAGGACCTTTAGAGTCGTAAGAGGACAGAGAGAATCAAGAGAGGAAGACAGCGTAGAGAGGAGAGTGTCAGTGGCAAAGTTAGGCTGCATGAGTGAGAAGGAATCGGTTGAAGGGAGGGCTGACAGAACAGAGGAGGCCAGAGAGGAGGGTGAGAGGGTGAGAGGGAGAGAGGGAGAGAGGGTGAGATGGAGAGAGGGAGAGAGAGGGTGCGGATGTTGCGACGGACAGGGGCAGAGTCCGTTGTGGGAGGGTTGTCAGTTCCAAAGAGTGGGAGAGAGTAAGAGATGAAGAAATGGTCAGAGACAGGAAGTGGAGTTACAGTGAGGTTTGCTGTAGAGCAGTTTCTGGTGAACATATAGTCAAGGTGGTTGCCAGCTTTGTGAGTAGGAGGGGAAGGACTGAGAGAGAGAGCAAAGGAAGACAGTAAGAGTAGCAGGTCACATGATTTCTCTGTCTGGATGTTAAAGTCACCCAGAAGGATGAGCGGGGGGCCATTTTCTGGGAAGTTTGATAGGAGGACATCAAGTTCTTCCAAGAAGTCTCCCAAAGAACCAGGAGGACGGTAGAGAACAACAATGGTTAGTTGAACCGGATGAGTAATCGTCACAGCATGAAACTCAAAAGACAGTGGGGTGAATAATGGAAGCGGGTAGAGAGCAAAACTCCGCAGTCTAGAGTATCTACGAGTAGATGTGCACACAGTTATGGAAAGAAAACACATTATCACAGGGAAATGTTTATACTCAGCGCCCTCAGTCACCACCGAAGACTCCCACGAAAGACTCCTGGGTCTTTATCCTCCGAGTCTTGACTCCCACGAAAGACTCCTAGGTCTTTATCCTCCGAGTCTTGACTCCCACGAAAGACTCCTGAGTCTTTATCCTCCGAGTCTTGACTCCAACGAAAGACTCCTGGGTCTTTATCCTCCGAGTCTTGACTCCAACGAAAGACTCCTGAGTCTTTATCCTCCGAGTCTTGACTCCAACGAAAGACTCCTGGGTCTTTATCCTCCGAGTCTTGACTCCAAAGAAAGACTCCTAGGTCTTTATCCTCCGAGTCTTGACTCCAACGAAAGACTCCTAGGTCTTTATCCTCTGAGTCTTGACTCCAACGAAAGACTCTTGGGTCTTTATCCTCCGAGTCTTGACTCCCACGAAAGACTC
Organism: Cyclopterus lumpus; assembly: GCF_009769545.1. NCBI lineage: Eukaryota > Metazoa > Chordata > Actinopteri > Perciformes > Cyclopteridae > Cyclopterus > Cyclopterus lumpus. The sequence goes on along the minus strand of NC_046971.1, from coordinate 240,751 downwards.
CTAGGTCTTTATCCTCTGAGTCTTGACTCCAACGAAAGACTCTTGGGTCTTTATCCTCCGAGTCTTGACTCCAACGAAAGACTCCTAGGTCTTTATCCTCTGAGTCTTGACTCCAACGAAAGACTCCTAGGTCTTTATCCTCCGAGTCTTGACTCCAATGAAAGACTCCTGGGTCTTTATCCTCCGAGTCTTGACTCCAACGAAAGACTCTTGGGTCTTTATCCTCAGAGTCTTCATACGAGGAGTCTTCCCTGACGCTACAAGCCCCAACCTGGTTATACACCCGAGTTGGCGGTAATTGGTTACAGCTGTGTCGAGCCCGCCCACAGGTCGTTGAAGGAATTGCCCACTCAGTGATCGATACTGGTAAACAGGGGATCCTCGCTAACAGTGAAGTCTCAGTTTGCTAGAATGTGAAATTCTTGCCAAACTGATTAAGGACAAAGATCAGTTTACCTCAAGGTAGAAAGTAGAATAAAGTTTAGTCCCTAGTAGATTTGGATTACAGAGCAAATACTTAAATCCTAGCTGGTGTCGTTGACTTTTCAGACACTTCTGTAAAAAAGCAACAATGTATGTATGTATATATGTATATGTATACATATATATACATATATACATATGTATATATATATATATATATACATATGTATATATACATATATGTATATATATACATATATATATACACATATACACATATATATATACACATATACACATATATATATACACATATGTATATATATAT
>NC_046971.1:225000-230000 GCF_009769545.1 Cyclopterus lumpus | reverse complement strand
CCAGGTTACCCGGTAAGAGCGGTCGGTGAGGTAGGATGAGAAGAGTGAGAGCAGAGCCTGAGATACCAGGTCCTGGAGGGAGGACAAGAGGATCTGGTGGTTCACTGTGTCAAAGGCAACGGAAAGGTCTAGAAGGATAAGGACAGAGGAGAGAGAGGCTGCTCTAGCAGTGTGAAGCTGCTCAGAGACAGCAATGAGGGCAGTCTCTGTGTAGTGGCCTGCCTTGAATCCAGAATCAAGAACTTGATTGGGAGACAGGGGGATAAAAGAGGAAAACGAGGGGGAAGAAGATGAAGTTACTGGAGGTGTAGTTATAGAAGATGGACAAAGTGGCTTGGTAGAAGGGTGGAGGGAGGGGGACATACACGTTGTCAAAGGTGTAAGATCGGACCAAGCGTTTAGGAGAAAATGGAAAAAACATGTTTTTTTTTACAAAATTCAAAATGGCGGAAAATCTAAATAGGCGCATTTTATGGTCACCAGAGACTTTTTTGTAAAGCAGGTCCAAGTGGACATGTGTTTTTTACCCAGGCAAAGGTGATCATATGTCTTTCAAGCTGACGTGGCGGGGCGGATTTGGCCTTGAGTTTGACACCTCTGGTGTATAAGTTAATATGTAAGGTTAAAAGTTTAGATGGTGTAGACATTGTCAAAGGTGTAGACGTTATTGTTAATATACGTTGTTTAAGATGTAGAAGTTGTCAAAGATGTAGACGTTAATATACGTAGTTAAAGATGGTCGTTGTTAAAGGTGTAGACATTGTTAAAAGTGTAGACATTGTTAACGGTGTAGACATTGGCTAAGGTGTAGACGTTAATATACGTAGTTAAAGATGGTCGTTGTTAAAGGTGTAGACGTTGTTAATATATGTTGTCAAAGCTTTAGAGGGTGTCAAAGGTCTTCAATGTGTAACAAGGCGGTGTACCAGCAATGGCAGCAGACGGCGGGTGGTGCTGGGCGAGGGTGAGGCGGCTGCGGGACAGTATGTACTCTTTCTCCAAGTCCTTGAGTTCCAGAATGTCGACCTGATGTTTGACTGCAGGAGGAAACATGAAAAAGGGTTAGATCATGTCCATTTAATTTCAATTTTTAAGACACATTTAGTCTCCGCTCAGAGACTTAAACATATGATAATTAATGTATTATTGCTACCAAAAACTCTAATGATACTGCAGAGTAATGACTCGTCTGTCCCCAGTGAGGCTGCTGATAAGGTGTGAGACGGTGAGGTCACCTGGATCAGAAGAAAACTCTCCATCAGAGTTCCTCTTTGGAGACGCTCCTGGACGCTCATACTGCAACACAAACAGCTTCTTTTACATCAACCACACATCTCAAGATGACGGTTAGAGATTTTTAGGATCTTTCAGTTCTTCTTCATTACTGAATCATTGCCTTTTTATACATCATTTCAAAAGCAATACATTCAGAACTGGATTAGCTGTTCTTGAGAGCAGCAACAGGAATGTTCACAGCAAAGCCACTGAACATGTATTGCAATATATTACACCAGAACTTTAAGAAGTACAGATAAAAGAACCAAAAGCGTTGGAGCTTCTCAATATTCCCATTTTTTATAATTTACCATCCGTGCCTGTTTGATACGGGTTCGGGACAAATTACCTGTGTGTAAATGTTTATATAGTTATGCACACACACACACACACACACACACACGCACACACACACGCACCACAGCTCCGGAGGTCGGCTGGACGATCCAGGCGTACTCTGGTCTGATGAGGCGGAGACAGTTGAGAGCAGCCAGGTAACAGTTCACTTGCTTCTGAAGGCCGAGATGTGTCCGAACCTCCCGACCGAGACGCATCCCAAACTCAAACATGACCGTCCCCGCTAAACACAGTTAGTCAACAGGTCTAATAATGTTATGTCATTCATTGAATTATTTAATTACTTGATTGAATTAGTGACATTTATAAAATGTAAAAATCTCAGACATTCAGTGCATGAAAACAGTTCTTAATGTTAATAGATTTAATTTAATATAACCAGATGTAGTTTTACCTTTTCTGTAGTTGTGTCTGTTGATGTGGAAGGCGTACAGCAGCTCGTAGTAATTATGAGCCAGCAGGTCCAAACCTCTGGCCCGAGATTCGATAATACCGACCACCTGATAGTAAACAGTTAACTCTTTAGGTTAGTTAAATAGTAAACCGGTAACTCTTTAGGTTAGTTAAATAGTAAACAGGTAACTCTTTAGTTAAATAGTAAAAAGGTAACTCTTTAGTTAAATAGTAAACCGGTAACTCTTTAGGTTAGTTAAATAGTAAACCGGTAACTCTTTAGTTAAATAGTAAAAAGGTAACTCTTTAGTTAAATAGTAAACAGGTAACTCTTTAGGTTAGTTAAATAGTAAACAGGTAACTCTTTAGTTAAATAGTAAAAAGGTAACTCTTTAGTTAAATAGTAAACAGTTAACTCTTTAGTTAAATAGTAAACAGGTAACTCTTTAGGTTAGTTAAATAGTAAACAGGTAACTCTTTAGTTAAATAGTAAACAGGTAACTCTTTAGTTAAATAGTAAACAGGTAACTCTTTAGGTTAGTTAAATAGTAAACAGGTAACTCTTTAGTTAAATAGTAAAAAGGTAACTCTTTAGTTAAATAGTAAACAGTTAACTCTTTAGTTAAATAGTAAACAGGTAACTCTTTAGTTAAATAGTAAACAGTTAACTCTTTAGTTAAATAGTAAACAGGTAACTCTTTAGTTAAATACTAAAAAGGTAACTCTTTAATTAAATAGTAAACAGGTAACTCTTTAGTTAAATAGTAAAAAGGTAACTCTTTAGGTTAGTTAAATAGTAAACCGGTAACTCTTTAGGTTAGTTAAATAGTAAACAGGTAACTCTTTAGTTAAATAGTAAAAAGGTAACTCTTTAGTTAAATAGTAAACAGTTAACTCTTTAGTTAAATAGTAAACAGGTAACTCTTTAGTTAAATACTAAAAAGGTAACTCTTTAATTAAAAAGTAAACAGGTAACTCTTTAGTTAAATAGTAAACAGGTAACTCTTTAGTTAAATACTAAAAAGGTAACTCTTTAGATAAATAGTAAACAGGTAACTCTTTAGTTAAATAGTAAACAGGTAACTCTTTAGGTTAGTTAAATAGTAAACAGGTAACTCTGTAGTTAAATACTAAAAAGGTAACTCTTTAGTTAAATAGTAAACAGGTAACTCTTTAGTTAAATAGTAAACAGGTAACTCTTTAGTTAAATAGTAAACAGGTAACTCTTTAGTTAAATAGTAAAAAGGTAACTCTTTAGGTTAGTTAAATAGTAAACAGGTAACTCTTTAGGTTAGTTAAATAGTAAACAGGTAACTCTGTAGTTAAATACTAAAAAGGTAACTCTTTAGTTAAATAGTAAACAGGTAACTCTTTAGTTGAATAGTAAACAGGTAACTCTTTAGTTAAATAGTAAAAAGGTAACTCTTTAGTTAAATAGTAAACAGGTAACTCTTTAATTAAATAGTAAACAGGTAACTCTTTAGTTAAATAGTAAAAAGGTAACTCTTTAGTTAAATAGTAAACAGGTAACTCTTTAGTTAAATAGTAAAAAGGTAACTCTTTAGTTAAATAGTAAACAGGTAACTCTTTAGTTAAATAGTAAACAGGTAACTCTTTAGTTAAATAGTAAACAGGTAACTCTTTAGTTAAATAGTAAACAGGTAACTCTTTAGTTAAATAGTAAAAAGATAACTCTTTAGTTAAATAGTAAACAGGTAACTCTTTAGTTAAATAGTAAAAAGGTAACTCTTTAGTTAAATAGTAAAAAGGTAACTCTTTAGTTAAATAGTAAACAGGTAACTCTTTAGTTAAATAGTAAACAGGTAACTCTTTAGTTAAATAGTAAAAAGGTAACTCTTTAGTTAAATACTAAAAAGGTAACTCTTTAGTTAAATAGTAAACAGGTAACTCTTTAGTTAAATAGTAAACAGGTAACTCTTTAGTTAAATAGTAAACAGGTAACTCTTTAGTTAAATAGTAAACAGGTAACTCTTTAGTTAAATACTAAAAAGGTAACTCTTTAGTTAAATAGTAAAAAGGTAACTCTTTAGTTAAATAGTAAAAAGGTAACTCTTTAGGTTAGTTAAATAGTAAACAGGTAACTCTTTAGTTAAATAATAAAAAGGTAACTCTTTAGTTAAATAGTAAACAGTTAACTCTTTAGGTTAGTTAAATAGTAAACAGGTAACTCTTTAGGTTAGTTAAATAGTAAACAGGTAACTCTTTAGTTAAATAGTAAAAAGGTAACTCTTTAGGTTAGTTAAATAGTAAACAGGTAACTCTTTAGGTTAGTTAAATAGTAAACAGGTAACTCTTTAGTTAAATAGTAAAAAGGTAACTCTTTAGTTGAATAGTAAACAGGTAACTCTTTAGTTGAATAGTAAACAGGTAACTCTTTAATTAAGTAGTAAACAGGTAACTCTTTAGTTAAATAGTAAAAAGGTAACTCTTTAGTTAAATAGTAAACAGGTAACTCTTTAGTTAAATAGTAAACAGGTAACTATTTAGTTAAATAGTAAAAAGGTAACTCTTTAGTTGAATAGTAAAAAGGTAACTCTTTAGTTAAATAGTAAAAAGGTAACTCTTTAGTTAAATAGTAAACAGGTAACTCTTTAGTTAAATAGTAAAAAGGTAACTCTGTAGGTTAGTTAAATACTAAAAAGGTAACTCTTTAGGTTAGTTAAATAGTAAACAGGTAACTCTTTAGTTAAATAGTAAAAAGGTAACTCTTTAGTTAAATAGTAAAAAGGTAACTCTTTAGTTAAATAGTAAACAGGTAACTCTTTAGTTAAATAGTAAACAGGTAACTCTTTAGTTAAATAGTAAACAGGTAACTCTTTAGTTAAATAGTAAACAGGTAACTCTTTAGTTAAATAGTAAACAGGTAACTCTTTAGTTAAATAGTAAACAGGTAACTCTTTAGTTAAATAGTAAAAAGATAACTCTTTAGTTAAATAGTAAACAGGTAACTCTTT
>NC_046971.1:205000-220000 GCF_009769545.1 Cyclopterus lumpus | reverse complement strand
AATAATATGACCAGGTGAGATTTCACTGGGTGCTATTAATGAGAAATAAAAATGAACTTTTTTGATTTTAGCAAATGTCTGCAATGAAAAAGAGTGAAAAATGTAAAGGGGTCTGAATACTTTCCGTAACCACTGTATATACACACACATCTATGTGTCTAAATGTGTACTGGTACATACATGCTGCAGTCTGGGTTCTGGGTGAGCGCTTCGTAAGCTTCACTGTTGTGTCCCAGATCCAGGTGGTGTTTGAATATTCGAGTCCACAGAGCCGCCTGAAGATAAACAGTCACCTTTACATTTTACTGCATCAGAACTATGTATATATTCATTTCGTAAACATTCTAAAAACACGAATAATGAACTCATTAATCTGATCAAATAAAAAAAATGAATATGAACTGACAATCTTTAATTAAGAAGTCACAAAAGAGATGGATTGACTGAAGTATCAAAATAAACGTGTAATACCACTGATTACATTACATTACATGTCATTTAGCTGACGCTTTTATCCAAAGCGACTTACAATAAGTGCATTAAACCGTGAGTCCAAACTCAGAACAACAAGAATCAAGCAAGTACAATTTCTTCAATAAAGTCAAACTACAAAGTACTATCCGTAAGTGCCATTTAAGTGCTACTAAAGTGCTATCGGTAAGGGACATTTAAGTGCTACTACGGCATTTAAGTGCTACCTATTCAAGGTATAGTCGAAAAAGATGTGTTTTTAGTTTGCGACGGAAGATGTAGAGACTTTCTGCTGTCCTGATGTCAATGGGGAGCTCGTTCCACCAATGAGGAGCCAGCACAGCAAACAGTCGGGATTTAGCTCGAAGTGAAGGAGCTACAAGCAGATTGGCAGAAGCCGAGCGAAGTGAACGGGCTGGGGTGTGAGGTTAGACCATGTCCTGGGTGTGAGGTTAGACCATGTCCTGGGTGTGAGGTTAGACCATGTCCTGGGTGTACGGTTTGACCATGTCCTGGATGTAGACCGGACCCGATCTGTTCGCAGCACGGTACGCAAGTACCAATGTTTTGAAGCGGATGCTGCAGCCACCGGTAACCAGTGAAGGTCGCGGAGGAGCGGAGGATTGTGGGTAAATTTCGGTCGGTTGAAGACCAGTCGAGCAGCTGCATTCTGAATGAGCTGTAGAGGTCGAATGGCATTAGCAGGAAGACCTGCCAAGAGGGAGTTGCAATAGTCCAGCCGTGAGATGACCAGAGCCTGGACCAGAACCTGTGCCGCCTTCTGAGTGAGAAGAGGTCGGATTCTCCTGATGTTGTACAGCATGTACCTACAGGAGCGTGTTATTGCGGCAATGTTGGCAGTCAGGGAGAGTTGACTGTCGAGCGTCACTCCGAGGTTCCTGGCAGTCGGAGTCGGAACCAGCACTGAGTCGTTGAAGTTAATAGATAGGTCGTGGGTGGGAGAGCCTTTTCCTGGAAGGAGGAGAAGTTCAGTCTTGTCCGGGTTAATTTTCAGGTGGTGTGCGGACATCCACTGAGAGATGTCGGTCAGACAGGCAGAGATTCGTGCTGCTACCCGTGCTTCAGATTGGGGAAACGAGAGGATCAGTTGGGTGTCGTCAGCATAGCTGTGGTAGGTGAAGCCATGCGAGCGAATGACAGAGCCAAGAGAGTTGGTGTACAGAGAGAAGAGAAGAGGACCAAGGACTGAACCTTGAGGGACCCCGGTAGTCAGAGGACAAGGCTCAGACACAGATCCTCTCCAGGTTACCCGGTAAGAGCGGTCGGTGAGGTAGGATGAGAAGAGTGGGAGCAGAGCCTGAGATACCAGGTCCTGGAGGGAGGACAAGAGGATCTGATGGTTCACTGTGTCAAAGGCAGCGGAAAGGTCTAGAAGGATGAGGACAGAGGAGAGAGAGGCTGCTCTAGCAGTGTGAAGCTGCTCAGAGACAGCAAGGAGGGCAGTCTCTGTTGAGTGGCCTGTCTTGAATCCAGACTGGTGGGGGTCTAGAAGGTTGTTACAGTGAAGAAAGGAGGAGACTTGGTTAAAGATAGCTCGCTCTAGAGTTTTGGAGAGGAAGGGAAGGAGAGAGACAGGTCTGTAGTTGTTGACTTCAGATCTGTAGTTGTTGACTTCAGGTCTGTAGTTGTTGACTTCAGATGGGTCGAGAGTGGGTTTCTTCAGGAGAGGGTTGACTCTTGCCTCCTTCAGAGAGTTGGGGAAACAGCCGGTTGAGAGGGAGGTGTTAATGAGATGGGTGAGAAAGGGAAGAAGGTCAGGAGCAATGGACTGGAGAAGGTGAGAAGGGATGGGGTCAAGGGGGCAGGTGGTTGGGCGGGCAGAGGTTACTAGGGTAAGAACTTGATTAGGAGACAGGGGGATAAAAGAGGAAAACAAGGGGGAAGAAGGTGAAGTTACTGGAGGTGTAGTTGAGGAAGATGGATTAGTAAATGAAGAGCGTATGTCGTCTATCTTTTTTGTAAAGTAGTCAACAAAGTGGCTTGGTAGAAGGGTGGAGGGAGGGGGGACCAGGGGGGTCAAGGAGGTTGGAAAAAATTGAGAAGAGCTTTTTAGGGTTAGATGAAGAGGATTCGATTCTGGATTGATAGAACAAACTTTTGGCTGCAGTGATGGACGCAGACAAGGAGGAGAGAAGAGATTGATAGGCAAGCAGGTCACTGGCGTGTTTGGATTTACGCCATTTCCTTTCCGCTGCTCGCATTGTGGCTCTCTCGGCGCGCACCGGTTCAGACAGCCACGGAGCCGGAGAGGACTTGAGGACCTTTAGAGTCATAAGAGGACAGAGAGAATCAAGAGAGGACGACAGCGTAGAGAGAAGAGTGTCAGTGGCGAAGTTAGGCTGCATAAGTGCGAAGGAATCGGTTGAGGGGAGGGCTGACAGAACAGAGGAGGCCAGAGAGGAGGGTGAGAGGGTACGGATGTTGTGACGGACAGGTGCAGAGTCCGTTGTGGGAGGGTTGTCAGTTCCAAAGAGTGGGAGAGAGTAAGATATGAAGAAGTGGTCAGAGACATGAAGTGGAGTTACAGTGAGGTTTGCTGTAGAGCAGTTTCTGGTGAACATATAGTCAAGGTGGGTGCCAGCTTTGTGAGTAGGAGGGGAAGGACTGAGCGAGAGAGCAAAGGAAGACAGTAAGAGTAGCAGGTCACATGACTTCTCTGTCTGGATGTTAAAGTCACCCAGAAGGATGAGCGGGGGTCCATTTTCTGGGAAGTTTGAAAGGAGGACGTCTAGTTCTTCCAAGAAGTCTCCCAAGGAACCAGGAGGACGGTAGAGAACAACAATGGTTAGATGAACCGGATGAGTAACCGTCACAGCATGAAACTCAAAAGACAGTTGGGTAAATGGAAGCGGGTAGAGAGCAAAACTCCATTTGGGTGAGATGAGTAGACCTGTGCCACCACCCCGACCAGAGGGTCTGGGTGTGTGGCAGAAGGAGAAGGCCGAGGAGAGAGCAGCAGGGGTTGATGTGTTGTCTGGTGTAATCCAAGTCTCAGTGAGAGCCAGGAAGTCCAGCGATTGCTTGATAGCGAAACCAGAGATGAAGTCCGCCTTGCGGTTAGCTGACTGGCAGTTCCAGAGGCCCCCAGTAACGAGGCGCTGGGTCTGTGTAGAGCGGGTGGGATAAATAAGAGAGGAAGGATTTTGGTGCATGTGTGACCGAGTCCGCGGTCTATAGTATCTACGAGTAGATGTGCACACAGGTATGAAAAGAAAACACATTATCACAGGGAAATGTTTATACTCAGCCACCACCGAAAGACTCCAACGAAAGACTCCTAGGTCTTTATCCTCCGAGTCTTGACTCCAACGAAAGACTCTTGGGTCTTTATCCTCAGAGTCTTGACTCCAACGAAAGACTCCTAGGTCTTTATCCTCCGAGTCTTGACTCCAACGAAAGACTCCTAGGTCTTTATCCTCCGAGTCTTGACTCCAACGAAAGACTCCTAGGTCTTTATCCTCCGAGTCTTGACTCCAATGAAAGACTCCTAGGTCTTTATCCTCCGAGTCTTGACTCCAACGAAAGACTCCTAGGTCTTTATCCTCAGAGTCTTGACTCCAACGAAAGACTCCTAGGTCTTTATCCTCAGAGTCTTCATACGAGGAGTCTTCCCTGACGCTACAAGCCCCAACCTGGTTATACACCCGAGTTGGCGGTAATTGGTTACAGCTTTGTCGAGCCCGCCCACAGGTCGTTGAAGGAATTGCCCACTCAGTGATCGATACTGGTAAACAGGGGATCCTCGCTAACAGTGAAGTCTCAGTTTGCTAGAATGTGAAATTCTTGCCAAACTGATTAAGGACAAAGATCAGTTTACCTCAAGGTAGAAAGTAGACTGATTTATATGTTTATATTTAAATGTTAACAGTCTACCTGTGTGCTGCATGTTACCTGTCTCTCTCTACATGTGTGATGTATGTTACCCGTCTGTCTACCTGTGTGCTGCATGTTACCCGTCTGTCTACCTGTGTGCTACATGTTACCCGTCTGTCTACCTGTGTGCTGTATGTTACCCGTCTGTCTACCTGTGTGCTACATGTTACCCGTCTGTCTATTTGTGTGCTACATGTTACCCGTCTGTCTACCTGTGTGCTACATGTTACCCGTCTGTCTACCTGTGTGCTACATGTTACCCGTCTGTCTACATGTGTGATGTATGTTACCCGTCTGTCTACCTGTGTGCTACATGTTACCCGTCTGTCTACCTGTGTGCTGCATGTTACCCGTCTGTCTATTTGTGTGCTACATGTTACCCGTCTGTCTACCTGTGTGCTGTATGTTACCCGTCTGTCTATTTGTGTGCTACATGTTACCCGTCTGTCTACCTGTGTGCTACATGTTACCCGTCTGTCTATTTGTGTGCTGCATGTTACCCGTCTGTCTACCTGTGTGCTACATGTTACCCGTCTGTCTACCTGTGTGCTACATGTTACCCGTCTGTCTACCTGTGTGCTACATGTTACCCGTCTGTCTACCTGTGTGCTGTATGTTACCCGTCTGTCTACCTGTGTGCTGCATGTTACCCGTCTGTCTACCTGTGTGCTGTATGTTACCCGTCTGTCTACCTGTGTGCTGTATGTTACCCGTCTGTCTATTTGTGTGCTGCATGTTACCCGTCTGTCTACCTGTGTGCTGTATGTTACCCGTCTGTCTACCTGTGTGCTACATGTTACCCGTCTGTCTACCTGTGTGCTGTATGTTACCCGTCTGTCTACCTGTGTGCTGCATGTTACCCGTCTGTCTACCTGTGTGCTACATGTTACCCGTCTGTCTACCTGTGTGCTACATGTTACCCGTCTGTCTACCTGTGTGCTACATGTTACCCGTCTGTCTACCTGTGTGCTGTATGTTACCCGTCTGTCTACCTGTGTGCTACATGTTACCCGTCTGTCTACCTGTGTGCTACATGTTACCCGTCTGTCTACCTGTGTGCTGTATGTTACCCGTCTGTCTACCTGTGTGCTGCATGTTACCCGTCTGTCTACCTGTGTGCTGCATGTTACCCGTCTGTCTACCTGTGTGCTGTATGTTACCCGTCTGTCTACCTGTGTGCTACACGTTACCCGTCTGTCTACCTGTGTGCTACATGTTACCTGTCTCTCTACCTGTGTGCTACATGTTACCCGTCTCTCTACCTGTGTGCTACATGTTACCCGTCTGTCTACCTGTGTGCTACACGTTACCCGTCTGTCTACCTGTGTGCTACACGTTACCTGTCTGTCCATCTCTGTGCTACTTTGAACACATCAGAGATCAATTATCTGGTGATGTGGTTTCTGTAGATGGCATTGCCCTGACATCCAACACCACTGTAAAGAATCTCTAGTTATCTTTGACCGAGACTTGTCCTTTAACTCCACGTTAAGCAAATCTCAAGGATTGCATTGTTTCATCTACGTAACATTTCAAAAATCAGGCACATCTTGTCTCAAAAAGATGCAGAAAAGCTGGTTCACGCGTTTGTTACTTCCAGACTAGATTACTGCAACTCCTTATTATCAGGCTGCTCTAATAAGTCTCTTAAGTCCCTCCAGTTGATCCAGAATGCTGCAGCTTGTGTACTCACAAAAACTAAGAAAAGAGATCACATTACTCCTGTATTAGCTGCTCTGCACTGGCTCCCTGTAAAATCAAGAATCACATTTAAAATTCTTCTCCTCACCTACAAAGCCTTGATTGGTGATGCACCATCATATCTAATATCAATTGTACTTGCTTGATTCTTGTTGTTCTGAGTTTGGACTCATGGTTTAATGCACTTATTGTAAGTCGCTTTGGATAAAAGCGTCAGCTAAATGACATGTAATGTAATGTAATATCTTAAGGAGCTTGTAGTACCATATTGCCCCACTAGAGAGCTGCGCTCACTAAATGCGGGGCTACTTGTGGTTCCTAGAGTGAATTTGCATCCCTCCATTGCACCTTATTAACTCGGCTTCCTCCCCGGAGTCGTTGTGACTTCACGTCTCATAGGGTCCATTGGACCTGGAGGTGTCTGATGCTGGTGAGCCGGCCTCCCATTGGCCCTGCTGATGCCCCGCCCCCCCTCCTCTCTACCTCCTTCTGTTTCATGGATTGGAGTTCCATTCATACATTGTTATATTCATGTAATGTGTTTATGTAACTCTGTAACTCTGTTCATCTGGTCACATGACATCTATTCTTCTGTCCATCCGGGGAGAGGGATCCTCCTCTGTTGCTCTCCTGAAGGTTTCTTCCCTTTTTTCCCTGTCAAAGGTTATTTTTGGGGAGTTTTTCCTGATCCGATGTGAGGTCAAAGGTCAGTGATGTCGTATGTGTACAGATTGTAAAGCCCTCTGAGGAGAATCTGTAATATTGGGCTATACAAAATAAACTGAATTGAACATGTTACCTGTCTGTCCATCTCTGTGCTACATGTTACCTGTCTGTCTATCTGTGTGTGTGTTACCTGTCTGTCTATCTGTGTGTGTGTTACCTGTCTGTCTATCTGTGTGTGTGTAACCTGTCTGTCTATCTGTGTGTGTGTTACCTGTCTGTCTATCTGTGTGTGTGTTACCTGTCTGTCTATCTGTGTGTGTGTTACCTGACTGTCTATCTGTGTGTGTGTTACCTGTCTGTCTATCTGTGTGTGTGTTACCTGTCTGTCTATCTGTGTGTGTGTTACCTGTCTGTCTATCTGTGTGTGTGTTACCTGTCTGTCTATCTGTGTGTGTGTTACCTGTCTGTCTATCTGTGTGTGTGTTACCTGTCTGTCTATCTGTGTGTGTGTTACCTGTCTGTCTATCTGTGTGTGTGTTACCTGTTTGTCTATCTGTGTGTGTGTTACCTGTCTGTCTATCTGTGTGTGTGTGTTACCTGTCTGTCTATCTGTGTGTGTGTTACCTGTCTGTCTATCTGTGTGTGTGTTACCTGACTGTCTATCTGTGTGTGTGTTACCTGTCTGTCTATCTGTGTGTGTGTTACCTGTCTGTCTATCTGTGTGTGTGTTACCTGTCTGTCTATCTGTGTGTGTGTTACCTGTCTGTCTATCTGTGTGTGTGTTACCTGTCTGTCTATCTGTGTGTGTGTTACCTGTCTGTCTATCTGTGTGTGTGTTACCTGTCTGTCTATCTGTGTGTGTGTTACCTGTCTGTCTATCTGTGTGTGTGTTACCTGTCTGTCTATCTGTGTGTGTGTTACCTGTCTGTCTATCTGTGTGTGTGTTACCTGTCTGTCTATCTGTGTGTGTGTTACCTGTCTGTCTATCTGTGTGTGTGTTACCTGTCTGTCTATCTGTGTGTGTGTTACCTGTTTGTCTATCTGTGTGTGTGTTACCTGTCTGTCTATCTGTGTGTGTGTGTTACCTGTCTGTCTATCTGTGTGTGTGTTACCTGTCTGTCTATCTGTGTGTGTGTTACCTGACTGTCTATCTGTGTGTGTGTTACCTGTCTGTCTATCTGTGTGTGTGTTACCTGTCTGTCTATCTGTGTGTGTGTTACCTGTCTGTCTATCTGTGTGTGTGTTACCTGTCTGTCTATCTGTGTGTGTGTTACCTGTCTGTCTATCTGTGTGTGTGTTACCTGTCTGTCTATCTGTGTGTGTGTTACCTGTCTGTCTATCTGTGTGTGTGTTACCTGTCTGTCTATCTGTGTGTGTGTTACCTGTCTGTCTATCTGTGTGTGTGTTACCTGTCTGTCTATCTGTGTGTGTGTTACCTGTCTGTCTATCTGTGTGTGTGTTACCTGTCTGTCTATCTGTGTGTGTGTTACCTGTCTGTCTATCTGTGTGTGTGTTACCTGTCTGTCTATCTGTGTGTGTGTTACCTGTCTGTCTATCTGTGTGTGTGTGTTACCTGTCTGTCTATCTGTGTGTGTGTTACCTGTCTGTCTATCTGTGTGTGTGTTACCTGACTGTTGGCGTCGCTGGCGGCCTCCGTGATGGCCAGAGAGGCCAACTGGATGACCAGCTCAGGTAGACCCACATCCTCCAACAGCCGCAGCACCTGAACATAGAAATATATATGATATGTCAATCAAAAGAACCAATATATTATATTCTTGTCATCTAAAAAGAGAAATGTGTGGTTATAAAACCTCTCATTTCTCTCTGTTCACAACATTGTTAATTCATGTGTCAGATTCTGATCATATTGGGCTCTTATGTTTATTTTTCTGTGCCTTCATTTAAGATGCGAGCCGGTATGTTTGCTCAAAAGATCTGAGCTTCGTCTCCTAGCTTCACATCGCTGCTTCAATATAATACACGTGTGATTGAGTGAGTAGGATCACGTGAGATGATTTTCAACGCCTGTAATTGGTCGATGAGTTTCCTGGACCGCCGAACGAGAGCCGTAAAGCCTAGTGGGGCGACTATGGGTCAGTGGTTAGCATGCCCGTCTTTCAATCAAGAGGTTGGCAGTTCAATCCCCGCCCAAGTCGATGTGTCCTTGAGCAAGACACTTAACCCTGCATTGCTCCCCGTAGCTGTGTCTACGGTGTATAATGTAAAGTGTCTTTGAGTATCTAGAAAAGCACTATATAAATTAAATGGATTATTATTATTATTATTAGAAAAGATGCGTCGGTTAAATAGAAGTGATCCATGAAAATGTAATATTTCTCAATTATCTATGGGCTTTTGGTCCAAGGTCCAGAGACAACGGCGTCTGGGACCCGAACCACCTGTGAGTGACCCCTGGACTACAGCCTTGTTCCGATCTCAGCCACTACAAGAGGACTGCTCTGTATTTCTTTTCTGTATTTGTCATGCTTTTAGGTTGTAGAAAGTTCACGAATATATGTTATTTTGTATGAAAGAGTTTGGGGAAAAAGTATTGTTTATACAGAGAACAAAACGCTGTACAACAGTTCCACCAGAATCACAATCGAAAGGGCAGAACGAGAAGATGAATAAGAATAGAAGGAATCACCACTCATTGGTCAAATGAATTGGAAGCTTAGCATAAAAAAGTGCAGATTTATAAAGGAATAAGTTGTAAAAAGATGGAATAATAACCGGTGTTTAGACACAGAATGTTAGTATAGGGTTAGCAGTATTGGAATTGGATCAATGAATATCAGATGGACAAAATATGGACAAACAAATCAGTGTAAAACTATTCACACACCACTTAGTCGACAGCCCAAATGCACCGTTGAGTTTCAAGAAGGAGGGTTGGGGTGTTTGGGGGTATTAACAGATTTCTGAATGTTTCATGGACCACGTTTTAACTTCCTGTTGATCTACTCACTGATTGGTTGTTTCAGCTGTAAGTTGTTACTTCAGCATACCTTGTTGTAGTACTGTAATCTGGGGGTGGAGGCAGCCTCCTCCTCCTCGCTGCCCGTCAGTTTCAGCAGGAACTCCTCCTTCTCCACCTCAGTCGCTGCCTCCTGGAAACACTGCAGAGCCTGAAGAGGAAAAACAACCACCTCAGATCAACAGAGACCAGCTTCACCAGGTTCTGGTTCCAGTCTACCCGCCTCTGTAGTTTCTGTAACCCACCTTCTGGCCCTCCCCGTTGGCCAGGTAACACTGACCCAGCATGAAGCGGCAGGAACCGATGTTCACCTGACACCACGGCCCGATCAGGCGCACATAGTCCTACAGACACAACGCAGATGAGAAACACAAGGAACACTGTGTGTGTGTGTGTTAACGTGGGATGTCATGAAGGTAAACACAAGGTGTGTGTGATGTCACAAAGTGCTCCTTTAATCAGAGGCTGCAGATGTATCCAATTGTCCTGCTGCCTTCATAGATTGAATGAGCTGAAGAACCATTTAATCCAGTATGAAGATGGGTAACAATCACTTATTGATTAATAGATAAGCCATGAACGTTGTCCTGAGTCAATAACAGTTAGACAGACTTTGACATTAGTGAGCGTGATGAAGAACATAAACCCACCTGCAGCTGTGTGTACTGACAGTTGGCCATCAGACACTCTGGGAACTGGAAACCAGGGTTACTGGGCCAACTGGAAGGCACCATTGTTAAGAACAAACCAGTACCGGGTGGTGGACACAGGAAGTCACCAGAATAAATAAGTTATGGATATAAAATTGTGTCGTCGGGTGAACAAAGGATACAGCAGCTGTGCGAGCAGGACGACCACGTTGGAGATCATGTGACTCCAGCGGAGCGGAGCGTTACTCTGCTGCTGAGAGTAAATCTGAGAGATGATCAGCTTCCTGGCTGCAGTCTGATAGAAGAGCTCCACCACCGTTTGAGGACTCAACACTGTGTAGAAGGGTACTGTTAACACCTCACATTCACTGGACATCATGTCTGGTACTGGTATTACCTCATAACACTGGATATTGTGTCTGGTACTGGTATTACCTCATAACACTGGACATCATGTCTGGTACTGGTATTACCTCATAACACTGGACATCATGTCTGGTACTGGTATTACCTCATAACACTGGATATTGTGTCTGGTACTGGTATTACCTCATAACACTGGATATCATGTCTGGTACTGGTATTACCTCATAACACTGGATATTGTGTCTGGTACTGGTATTACCTCATAACACTGGATATTGTGTCTGGTACTGGTATTACCTCATAACACTGGACATCATGTCTGGTACTGGTATTACCTCATAACACTGGATATTGTGTCTGGTACTGGTATTACCTCATAACACTGGACATCATGTCTGGTACTGGTATTACCTCATAACACTGGATATTGTGTCTGGTACTGGTATTACCTCATAACACTGGACATCATGTCTGGTACTGGTATTACCTCATAACACTGGATATTGTGTCTGGTACTGGTATTACCTCATAACACTGGACATCATGTCTGGTACTGGTATTACCTCATAACACTGGACATCATGTCTGGTACTGGTATTACCTCATAACACTGGATATTGTGTCTGGTACTGGTATTACCTCATAACACTGGACATCATGTCTGGTACTGGTATTACCTCATAACACTGGATATTGTGTCTGGTACTGGTATTACCTCATAACACTGGACATCATGTCTGGTACTGGTATTACCTCATAACACTGGATATTGTGTCTGGTACTGGTATTACCTCATAACACTGGATATTGTGTCTGGTACTGGTATTACCTATTTGTAAGAGCCCTTTTGTTTGTTTTGTTTACCTCCCACCAATTGTGGGTGTATGGGCCGCTGTTAATTGGGCAAGAGGTCAATATAATGAGGATCACTAGGGCCAGGTGTTGCTAGATTGGCAGGAGCGATGGGGACAGAGGATGGTACACAGTTTTTGAATGTGGTAACATGTGACAATATGTGGAAATTTATGATAATTAATGTTTGGATTCATTTTATGGTTAAGAAAAATGGGTTACGACAGCGTGGCCATCTTCTGTTTGTGTTGGAAAATGTCCAATTTTCAGGAATAAATTACCTTCATGTTGGAAACTGCATCACTTAATCGCACGCGTCTAAACTAAGCAAACAGCAACCGTAGTGGCCTTTTCTTTTGATGGTCAATACCTATTGTTACCTTATATAGACACTGGACATCACGTAGGGTAATATCACACGCTACATTCAAATTACTTGTTGCACTTGTTTATTAGAAGTCATTGAACTGAGAGAAAACAGAGGTGATGAAACTGATCCGAGTTCAGTGTGTCTGACCTGATCTGTTGGTGGAGAGGGCCGGCGTGTCCGACAACTCCAACACTGTGAGGTGCTGCAGGTTAGCGTCTCTGCAGGAGGTCAGAGGTCAGAACACTGTCTACATATGCACGCCTTATATTCTCTACGACTTTAAATACAACAGACTAGGACTGCCTACTTCTACTTAGTGGACTAATAAACTAAGAAGGGGCAGTTCTGCAACCTGCTAACACCACAACTAAACTAAATGTGTGTGCTAGTACACATGCTTGTGTACTTGTGTGTACTCACATTATATCGATGGGGACAGAGGATGCCAGGCTCTGACTGATGTGTTTGAGGAGGTAATAAGAGGAAAGGAGGTTGGAGCTGCGAGGGATCAGGTCCTGCTGGAGCTGCAGCAGCTGAGCCCCCCCCCCCAGAAACACCTAACACAAAAGATTACATTTATTATGCAGTGTACCAAAACAGTGTCTCTTCGGACAGCAGCCATGACAATCAGACCTCAGATCTGAGAGAGACACATAAGCTCCAAAGTCTTGTTTGTCAGCTGATTAAAGTGAAGGAGATTAAACATGTGAGGAAGTGTGTGTGTGTGTGTGTGTGTGTGTGTACGTTGTCTCCGAAGCGCAGGTAGAGTTTCTGCAGGATCAGCAGATCTCTACAGAACAGGGTCCTGGTCATTGTCATGTGACAGACGGCCTGGCAGACCACAGAAACTGCTGAGCTGCTGCCCAACAGCTGAGACAGGCTAATCCTCAGGTTCAGACCTGCAAGACACAGCAGGGACACAAATACACACCAGGAGGCCTATCAGAAACCAGGAGTTCACATGAGAATGTATATCTGAACCAGAAGTCCACATTAGTCTATACATCTGAACCAGAAGTCTATACGTCTGAACCAGAAGTCCACAGAAGTCTATAAGTCTGAACCAGAAGTCAATAAGTCTGAACCAGAAGTCAATACGTCTGAACCAGAAGTCAATACGTCTGAATCAGAAGTCTATACGTCTGAATCAGAAGTCTATACGTCTGAACCAGAAGTCCACAGAAGTCTCTACGTCTGAACCAGAAGTCCACAGAAGTCTACACGTCTGAACCAGAAGTCCACAGAAGTCTACACGTCTGAACCAGAAGTCTACAGAAGTCTACACGTCTGAACCAGAAGTCCACAGAAGTCTACACGTCTGAACCAGAAGTCTATACGTCTGAACCAGAAGTCTACACGTCTGAACCAGAAGTCCACAGAAGTCTACACGTCTGAACCAGAAGTCCACAGAAGTCTCTACGTCTGAACCAGAAGTCTACACGTCTGAACCAGAAGTCCACAGAAGTCTACACGTCTGAACCAGAAGTCCACAGAAGTCTATACGTCTGAACCAGAAGTCCACAGAAGTCTATAAGTCTGAACCAGAAGTCTCTACGTCTGAATCAGAAGTCTATACGTCTGAACCAGAAGTCCACAGAAGTCTATACGTCTGAATCAGAAGTCTATACGTCTGAACCAGAAGTCCACAGAAGTCTATACGTCTGAATCAGAAGTCCACAGAAGTCTATACGTCTGAACCAGAAGTCCACAGAAGTCTATACGTCTGAACCAGAAGTCCACAGAAGTCTATACGTCTGAACCAGAAGTCCACAGAAGTCTATAAGTCTGAACCAGAAGTCTATACGTCTGAACCAGAAGTCCACAGAAGTCTATAAGTCTGAACCAGAAGTCTCTACGTCTGAATCAGAAGTCTATACGTCTGAACCAGAAGTCCACAGAAGTCTATACGTCTGAATCAGAAGTCTCTACGTCTGAACCAGAAGTCCACAGAAGTCTATACGTCTGAATCAGAAGTCTCTACGTCTGAACCAGAAGTCCACAGAAGTCTATACGTCTGAACCAGAAGTCCACAGAAGTCTATACGTCTGAACCAGAAGTCCACAGAGGTCTACACATCTGAACCAGAAGTCCACAGAAGTCTATACGTCTGAATCAGAAGTCTCTACGTCTGAACCAGAAGTCCACAGAAGTCTATACGTCTGAACCAGAAGTCCACAGAAGTCTATACGTCTGAACCAGAAGTCCACAGAGGTCTACACATCTGAACCAGAAGTCCACAGAAGTCTCTACGTCTGAACCAGAAGTCCACAGAAGTCTATATGTCTGAACCAGAAGTCCACAGAAGTCTATACGTCTGAACCAGAAGTCAATATGTCTGAATCAGAAGTCTACTTGTCTGAACCAGAAGTCCACAGAAGTCTATACGTCTGAACCAGAAGTCAATATGTCTGAATCAGAAGTCTACTTGTCTGAACCAGAAGTCCACAGAAGTCTCTACGTCTGAACCAGAAGTCCACAGAAGTCTATACGTCTGAACCAGAAGTCAACACAAGTCCAAGGACTTCCGGTGTTGATGTAAGGTTTTCCCACCAGGTACGAGAGTTCCTTCTCCCCCCACGTCCGAGTCCGTCTCCAAGTCCATCTCCCTCAGGAGGACCATCATGGCGCCCATTGGGTTCCGAATGTCCTGCAGTTTGTTCTGGATGTCCTCGATCACGTTCTCACTGCAGGAAGCAACGGCACACGTAAATAAAACTACTGCTGTGAAATACTTCTAAAAGACTCTTTATAGATGTTATTGATCGTAGTATTGGTCGAATTATTGGTCACAGTATTGGTTGTATAATTGATCATAATATTGGTTGTATTATTGATCGTGACATTGACTGACTTGTCATTGGACAGCATGTTTTCCAGGACCAGATCCGCCGCCCTCTCAGGTGACTGAAGGTGTTCCAGGGCTTTCTCCATCTCATACGCCATCTCTCCAGAAACCGCATCACTGACCAGCCGCAGACACTGAACCAGTTGCAGCACGTCCCGGCCCAGCTCAGGTTCTGAGGGTTCACATCAGGACATCAACACATAGT
>NC_046971.1:182500-197500 GCF_009769545.1 Cyclopterus lumpus | reverse complement strand
GTTAACGAGTGTTACCTGTTTACATTCAGGTTTACCTGTAAGTCCAGGTAGTTACAGAATGTGTCTGTCTGTAGTTAACAAGTGTTACCTGTTTACATTCAGGTTTACCTGTAAGTCCAGGTAGTTACAGAATGTGTCTGTCTGTAGTTAACGAGTGTTACCTGTTTACATTCAGGTTTACCTGTAAGTCCAGGTAGTTACAGAATGTGTCTGTCTGTAGTTGTTAACGAGTGTTACCTGTTTACATTCAGGTTTACCTGTAAGTCCAGGTAGTTACAGAATGTGTCTGTCTGTAGTTAACGAGTGTTACCTGTTTACATTCAGGTTTACCTGTAAGTCCAGGTAGTTACAGAATGTGTCTGTCTGTAGTTGTTAACGAGTGTTACCTGCTTACATTCAGGTTTACCTGTAAGTCCAGGTAGTTACAGAATGTGTCTGTCTGTAGTTAACGAGTGTTACCTGTTTACATTCAGGTTTACCTGTAAGTCCAGGTAGTTACAGAATGTGTCTGTCTGTAGTTGTTAACGAGTGTTACCTGCTTACATTCAGGTTTACCTGTAAGTCCAGGTAGTTACAGAATGTGTCTGTCTGTAGTTAACGAGTGTTACCTGTTTACATTCAGGTTTACCTGTAAGTCCAGGTAGTTACAGAATGTGTCTGTCTGTAGTTAACGAGTGTTACCTGTTTACATTCAGGTTTACCTGTAAGTCCAGGTAGTTACAGAATGTGTCTGTCTGTAGTTAACGAGTGTTACCTGTTTACATTCAGGTTTACCTGTAAGTCCAGGTAGTTACAGAATGTGTCTGTAGTTCTTAACGAGTGTTATCTGTTTACATTCAGGTTTACCTGTAAGTCCAGGTAGTTACAGAATGTGTCTGTCTGTAGTTCTTAACGAGTGTTACCTGCTTACATTCAGGTTTACCTGTAAGTCCAGGTAGTTACAGAATGTGTCTGTAGTTGTTAACGAGTGTTACCTGTTTACATTCAGGTTTACCTGTAAGTCCAGGTAGTTACATAATGTGTCTGTCTGTAGTTCTTAACGAGTGTTATCTGTTTACATTCAGGTTTACCTGTAAGTCCAGGTAGTTACAGAATGTGTCTGTAGTTGTTAACGAGTGTTACCTGCTTACATTCAGGTTTACCTGTAAGTCCAGGTAGTTACAGAATGTGTCTGTCTGTAGTTAACGAGTGTTACCTGCTTACATTCAGGTTTATCTGTAAGTCCAGGTAGTTACAGAATGTGTCTGTAGTTCTTAACGAGTGTTACCTGCTTACATTTAGGTTTACCTGTAAGTCCAGGTAGTTACAGAATGTGTCTGTCTGTAGTTAACGAGTGTTACCTGCTTACATTCAGGTTTATCTGTAAGTCCAGGTAGTTACAGAATGTGTCTGTAGTTCTTAACGAGTGTTACCTGCTTACATTTAGGTTTACCTGTAAGTCCAGGTAGTTACAGAATGTGTCTGTCTGTAGTTGTTAACGAGTGTTACCTGTTTACATTCAGGTTTACCTGTAAGTCCAGGTAGTTACAGAATGTGTCTGTAGTTGTTAACGAGTGTTACCTGTTTACATTCAGGTTTACCTGTAAGTCCAGGTAGTTACAGAATGTGTCTGTCTGTAGTTAACGAGTGTTACCTGCTTACATTCAGGTTTACCTGTAAGTCCAGGTAGTTACAGAATGTGTCTGTAGTTAACGAGTGTTACCTGCTTACATTTAGGTTTACCTGTAAGTCCAGGTAGTTAAAGAATGTGTCTGTCTGTAGTTAACGAGTGTTACCTGCTTACATTCAGGTTTACCTGTAAGTCCAGGTAGTTACAGAATGTGTCTGTCTGTAGTTAACGAGTGTTACCTGCTTACATTCAGGTTTACCTGTAAGTCCAGGTAGTTACAGAATGTGTCTGTCTGTAGTTAACGAGTGTTACCTGTTTACATTCAGGTTTACCTGTAAGTCCAGGTAGTTACATAATGTGTCTGTAGTTAACGAGTGTTACCTGTTTACATTCAGGTTTACCTGTAAGTCCAGGTAGTTACAGAATGTGTCTGTCTGTAGTTGTTAACAAGTGTTACCTGTTTACATTCAGGTTTACCTGTAAGTCCAGGTAGTTACAGAATGTGTCTGTCTGTAGTTGTTAACGAGTGTTACCTGTTTACATTCAGGTTTACCTGTAAGTCCAGGTAGTTACAGAATGTGTCTGTCTGTAGTTAACGAGTGTTACCTGTTTACATTCAGGTTTACCTGTAAGTCCAGGTAGTTACAGAATGTGTCTGTCTGTAGTTAACAAGTGTTACCTGTTTACATTCAGGTTTACCTGTAAGTCCAGGTAGTTAAAGAATGTGTCTGTCTGTAGTTAACAAGTGTTACCTGTTTACATTCAGGTTTACCTGTAAGTCCAGGTAGTTACAGAATGTGTCTGTAGTTAATGAGTGTTACCTGCTTACATTCAGGTTTACCTGTAAGTCCAGGTAGTTACAGAATGTGTCTGTAGTTAACGAGTGTTACCTGCTTACATTCAGGTTTACCTGTAAGTCCAGGTAGTTACAGAATGTGTCTGTAGTTAACGAGTGTTACCTGCTTACATTCAGGTTTACTTGAGGCAAATGAAAGTTAGAAACTGTCTCCATTGAGCGAGTGTGAACAAGCGAATTCGAAATACAATAAATAACTATCGACATCTCTCCATTCTTTGCATTAATATATATTATTATAATATTTGTTTCTATTGAATGGTATATTTGACAGTGAACTAGTTCATCTTTATTCAGTGATAGTGTCCAAATGAGCATAAAATATCACTATGACCCTGAAATCCTGTCTCTTGTGTTATCATATACTGAATGAAGCAAAACTACAGAGCAAAGTCACATTCTGACTGAACCAATCTATGACCTGTCAGAAACAATGGACATGGATACATTCACCAGGGTGACACTCCCCTTGGGGCTTAGCCCCCCCTTTCTTGGAATCCTACAAACGCCCCTGCTCTCCATCCATCTATACTGGCCTCGCGCGTCTGTCAAATTTTAAAAGTCAATGTGGCCCTTGAGCCAAAAGATTTGCCCACCCCTGGTTTAGAGCATGGTCCCAAGAGACTTTCTTTTCAGTTTACATGTGTTACATATGCCTACCAAGTTTCATTAATGTAGGTGAAGCGTAGCACTAAGGCTGCTTCAATTAATATGTCTGTAGGGGGCGCTATTGAGTCATATTGCCATTCTGAAGCAGTAAAATCATATCAAGTAATTACATATTTGACTTTAAATATGTACTAAGTTTAGTTACATTCGTTCACGGCTAAGGATCAAACTTCTCCGATGCTCCAACTCGCCGCCCTTCAACGAGTCCATACGACCTTCACGGTGAAGCATTATCAAGGTCTGAAGTCTATTCTGACACATTCTGAGAGGGATCTGATTAATCTGTGAGGAGAAGGGTATAAGAGTAGAAAACATGTAACTTAATGTTGCCACTAGGTGGCGCTATGACAGGAATGCTAAATTATCATATGGATGTCTTCAGGGTCAGTGTGTCATGACATATGAGAAATATAGAGCAGATTACGTAATGTATGGCCAAGTAAAAACAACTTAAATTTTCATGGTGAATTGTGTTTCTTTAAATTTGCACCCTACGCACAAAGTTTTATATTTTTAAAATCCTTTGATAACTTTTCATTGCTAAAGTATCAAGATCACACTGCCTGAATTTGGAAGGAATCGGGGAAAATCTCGAGGAGGAGTTGGCTGTTTTACAACTCCCTGTCCATGTACTTTGAACTTGTGTAATACGTGTTCTCAATAAAAGGTCTTTCTGAGCCCCACTCCGCCCTACAGGTTGAGAACCACTGCACTAGTTCAATAGAGTCAGACAGAATGAAGATATTAGAGGAATTACTATTCAAAAAAAAGGTACAGAGCACATCTTGGTCTACTGGAGCAACCAACATAAACTGGTTCAACAGTATGGTAAATTATCAGGGTACAAGATGAACGCAGGTAAAACCCAGCTACTCTCATAACTATGAAAAATAAAGATGCCATTGCATGGCAATTAACATCCTTCAAATTTCTCGGCATCAATATTACAAAAGAACTTTCAAAACTTGCAGAATATAACTATGATCCACTGATAACAGGGAGATATTGTAACACTTAATGGTAAACGTCCGACCGGCGGCCCTGCGTTCTCGGCCGAGCGAGGACCCGTTCATCGCTGCTCGCAGCTTTAATTATACATTGTTTTCTTTTTTCATTCTGTCTCTTTATTGTTGTTTATCCTATGTTTTACGCCTCTTGCTCTATATGTGCATAACTAAAATGAGCATCATCTGAAAAGCTGCATATGCAATGACAATTGCATATGCATCTGTAAATGTCTAATTGATGCCTACTATCAATAAAACAGAAAAACAGAAGAAAAGATGCTAAATTTCTTTTCTTCATATGTTGAATCATTGTGTGGCCAATCAAACTTGATAGTAATGATAACACCTTCAGTAAATACATTCAACCCCTAGGTATGCTGCTATTGGCTAAGTGCCTCTGGGGGACAAGAGGCGGGGCATATTATAGCATCATCTGTCCCACTAGACATCTTTCATGCAACTTACTGTTCAAAGTCAATGTATTTTACTACAGTGGTGTTGGAGTCGTCCACCCAGACGGCCCAGATGTCTGTGGAGGTCAGGGCGAAATCCACCAGAGTCTCCTGTTGACACAGAATGTAGTGACTGATGTGTGGCAGCTTTGATCCAGTGTCTTGGTTTTTAGGGTCGTTGGAGACAAAGGAAACAAAGGAAGTGACATCACAGCTCACCTGCGTGGTGAACAGAGAGGACACGTGGTCCAGGCTGTAGCGGCTGCTGTCGGTGGAGACCAGCTGCAGGACGGTGAACTGTCCCCTCTGAGGGACGGCCAGGTAGACGCACAGACAGAGACCGGAGGGGGACGGGGACAGCCTCAGGCGGTGACCCTGACCGGACAAGCGCTTCAGGCCTCTGCAGGCCGGCATGTAGTCCAGCATGTCGGCCTCCAGCAGACAGGCTTGCTCCTGGGGGGACAACAGGTGTACTTTACTGATAGAGTACTTCATCCTGTACATTCAATTCAATTTATTTTGTATAGCCTAATATCACAAATTAGCCTCAGGGCAGGGGGCTTTCCAATCTGTACACATACGACATCCCTGACCTTTGACCTCACATCGGATCAGGAAAAACTCCCAAAAATAGAAAAAAAACTTTCACAGGAAAAAAGGGAAGAATCCTGCACACACTGGAAGTATTAAAAGGTAGTATTAAAGATAGTACTTCATCCTGCACACACTGGAAGTATTAAAAGGTAGTACTTCATCCTGCACACACTGGAAGTATTAAAAGGTAGTATTAAAGATAGTACTTCATCCTGCACACACTGGAAGTATTAAAAGGTAGTATTAAAGATAGTACCTCATCCTGCACACACTGGAAGTATTAAAAGGTAGTATTAAAGATAGTACCTCATCCTGCACACACTGGAAGTACTAAAGGTAGTATTAAAGATATTACCTCATCCTGCACACACTGGAAGTACTAAAGGTAGTATTAAAGATATTACCTCATCCTGCACACACTGGAAGTACTAAAGGTAGTATTAAAGATAGTACCTCATACTGCACACACTGGAAGTACTAAAGGTAGTATTAAAGATAGTACCTCATACTGCACACACTGGAAGTACTAAAGGTAGTATTAAAGATAGTACTTCATCCTGCACACACAGGAAGTACTAAAGGTAGTACTTCATCCTGCACACACTGGAAGTACTAAAGGTAGTACTTCATCCTGCACACACTGGAAGTACTAAAGGTAGTACTTCATCCTGCACACACTGGAAGTACTAAAGGTAGTACTTCATCCTGCACACACAGGAAGTATTAAAAGGTAGTATTAAAGATAGTACTTCATCCTGCACACACAGGAAGTATTAAAAGGTAGTATTAAAGATAGTACCTCATCCTGCACACACAGGAAGTACTAAAGGTAGTACTTCATCCTGCACACACTGGAAGTACTAAAGGTAGTACTTCATCCTGCACACAGAGGAAGTACTAAAGGTAGTACTTCATCCTGCACACAGAGGAAGTACTAAAGGTAGTACTTCATCCTGCACACAGAGGAAGTACTAAAGGTAGTACTTCATCCTGCACACACTGGAAGTACTAAAGGTAGTACTTCATCCTGCACACAGAGGAAGTACTAAAGGTAGTACTTCATCCTGCACACAGAGGAAGTACTAAAGGTAGTACCTCATCCTGCACACAGAGGAAGTACTAAAGGTAGTACTTCATCCTGCACACAGAGGAAGTACTAAAGGTAGTACTTCATCCTGCACACAGAGGAAGTACTAAAGGTAGTACTTCATCCTGCACACAGAGGAAGTACTAAAGGTAGTACTTCATCCTGCACACAGAGGAAGTACTAAAGGTAGTACTTCATCCTGCACACAGAGGAAGTACTAAAGGTAGTACCTCATCCTGCACACACTGGAAGTATTAAAGGTAGTACTTCATCCTGCACACACAGGAAGTATTAAAGATAGTACCTCATCCTGCACACACAGGAAGTATTAAAGGTAGTATTAAAGATAGTACCTCATCCTGCACACACAGGAAGTATTAAAGGTAGTATTAAAGATAGTACTTCATCCTGCTCACACTGGAAGTACTACAGATAGTACTTCCTTTGAGAAGAATACACATAGAATAGTCTGTTATAGAATAATGAACATAGATAACTTCTCTCAATCTCCTCCTCCTCCATCCTCTCCCGTCTGTGTATATATATCTCACTCGAGTCGCGATGCTTATCTGTCAACATTTAATAATCCTCAATTATAGGTCCAGATACAACGGCGTCTGGGTCTGGACCGCCTGTTAGTGACCCCTGATGGAGATGTCCTACAGACTGAAGGTCTCACCCTGAAGGACCACATACGCAGCTTGTGGTCCTGACAGAGAGCGAAGATGAAGGAGTCTTCCTCCAGCTCTCTGACAGCCAGACTGAGGGCCAGGTCCGCCGGACTCTGCTCCCCGCGGATCGATGAGGGCATCCAGCCCGACAACCTCTGCATCATGGAGCTCCTCTTCAGCTCCACCACCGACACGCTTCCTACAAACACACACACACACACACATTTTAGAAGCAAACCTGTTTGGGAGACCATATGAAACTGTGGGGACCATGTGAACCTGCCTGTGAGACCGTGTGGGGACCATGTGAACCTGCCTGTAATACCAAGTGGGGACCATGCTACCACATCTGAGAGAGTGTCTTTACCTTGTGTGTCATGAGGTGGCAGAGAGACTACCATGATCCCTCCAGCAGGTGAAGCCAGAGCGTAGTGAGCCTCTCCAGACTGACTGAGCCAGGCTGTGGAGGTGCTGGGACTCCCCGCCTGTCCCACTGAGCTGGGGATGAGGACACTGTGAGACGGGTCCTGCAGACTCAGCTTCCCCACATCAGTGAAGATGGACTGCATGTGGAGCTCCGTCACCAGCTCCTGTGGAGTAGACAGGTAAGTACACAGGTTGGATGTGCTTCCATATGGTGACATCACCACGAGGTATTGAAAGGGGGCTTTCTCAGCTCAAAAATGCAATTCTTGCAGAAATCTCCAAATGTCACAAGTTGTACATGTAAATATCACAGCATGGATTTTTCTATTGTTTGTTCCTCATGGTCTTTTTTGTCTTAATGCGGGATTCTGGAGGAAGATTTGACAGTTTATTGATTCTCAAGTGGTGATAAACGGTTAAAGTTAGCTCTAAATCAAACAAAAGTTTAGAAAGGGTGTTGTAACAAAGCTTCTTGGCAAAACATGTTATATCGTTGGAAAGCCTGTTTATTTCCCTTTTAAATGGTGCCTCATTAGTAAGGAACATGCATTTGTGGGATGAGCAGCACAGCGGAGGATGTGGGTTGCTCCATCAAAAATGTGCACAATCTTCTTTGCCAACACCAAACAGCTGCGAGCATCGTCATCTTGGGGGTGGAGTTCGGTCCCAGACTGTAGAGAAATGCCACCGGTTGCAGAATCTCATCTCAATATCTCTCTGCATTGAGATGATCTCCAGTGATGAAGATCATCTCAATAGGAACAGCAGAATAAAGTCTTTGGCGTTGGCAGAGAACATTGGGACCCACATAAATAAACACACTTGTGATTCAGAGAAGAGGTTTTAAACAGTTTAACATGAACTTCAATGTTAAACTGA
The DNA here is from genome assembly GCF_009769545.1 of Cyclopterus lumpus. Taxonomy (NCBI): domain Eukaryota; kingdom Metazoa; phylum Chordata; class Actinopteri; order Perciformes; family Cyclopteridae; genus Cyclopterus; species Cyclopterus lumpus. The sequence goes on along the minus strand of NC_046971.1, from coordinate 189,250 downwards.
TGTTTCAAATCCATTATATTTGTGTTTATGAGGACAATGCCTGCTGCCAGTGGGTTAGGATTAAATCGTGTCTGTGTGTACATGTGTTTCAGTGTGTGTGTGTGTGTGTGTACGTCTGCGTGGACTCACACTGCGGTACATGCGTGAGGGGTGAGGCAGCACCAGTCTGTGGACGCTCTGATTGGTGGAGACCAGGATGACGACGTTGTTGAGGGTCTCGTGGACGTGGACCCCTCCAGGTAGAACAATGCAGTGAGACAGCTGCAGTCTGACGGCATTGTTCAGCAGGTTGGTGTCCAGAGACTGTTCCACCAGCTGGACCCGGTCACCTGAAGTACACCTGCAGTACACACACACGCACTGTCACCTGAAGTACACACACACGCACTGTCACCTGAAGTACACACACACGCACTGTCACCTGCAGTACACACACACGCACTGTCACCTGAAGTACACACACACGCACTGTCACCTGAAGTACACACACACGCACTGTCACCTGCAGTACACACACACGCACTGTCACCTGCAGTACACACACACGCACTGTCACCTGCAGTACACACACACGCACTGTCACCTGCAGTACACACACACGCACTGTCACCTGCAGTACACACACACGCACTGTCACCTGAAGTACACACACACACACTGTCACCTGCAGTACACACACACGCACTGTCACCTGCAGTACACACACACTGTCACCTGCAGTACACACGCACTGTCACCTGCAGTACACACGCACTGTCACCTGCAGTACACACACACTGTCACCTGCAGTACACACACACTGTCACCTGCAGTACACACACACTGTCACCTGCAGTACACACACACGCACTGTCACCTGCAGTACACACACACGCACTGTCACCTGCAGTACACACACACACACTGTCACCTGAAGTACACACACACACACTGTCACCTGAAGTACACACACTGTCACCTGCAGTACACACACACTGTCACCTGCAGTACACACACACGCACTGTCACCTGAAGTACACACACACACACTGTCACCTGCAGTACACACACACTGTCACCTGCAGTACACACACGCACTGTCACCTGAAGTACACCTGTACACACACACAGTCACCTGCAGTACACCTGTACACACACACTGTCACCTGAAGTACACCTGTACACACACACACACTGTCACCTGAAGTACACCTGCACACACACTGTCACCTGAAGTACACCTGTACACACACTGTCACCTGAAGTACACCTGCACACACACTGTCACCTGAAGTACACCTGTACACACACACACACTGTCACCTGAAGTACACTTGTACACACACACACTGTCACCTGAAGTACACCTGTACACACACACACACTGTCACCTGAAGTACACTTGTACACACACACTGTCACCTGCAGTACACCTGTACACACACACTGTCACCTGAAGTACACCTGTACACACACACACTGTCACCTGAAGTACACCTGTACACACACACACTGTCACCTGAAGTACACCTGTACACACACACACACTGTCACCTGAAGTACACCTGTACACACACACACTGTCACCTGAAGTACACTTGTACACACACACTGTCACCTGCAGTACACCTGTACACACACACACTGTCACCTGAAGTACACTTGTACACACACACACTGTCACCTGAAGTACACTTGTACACACACACACTGTCACCTGAAGTACACTTGTACACACACACTGTCACCTGCAGTACACCTGTACACACACACACTGTCACCTGAAGTACACTTGTACACACACACTGTCACCTGAAGTACACCTGTACACACACACACAATGTCACCTGAAGTACACCTGTACACACACACACTGTCACCTGAAGTACACCTGTACACACACACACTGTCACCTGAAGTACACCTGCACACACACTGTCACCTGAAGTACACTTGTACACACACACACTGTCACCTGAAGTACACCTGTACACACACACACTGTCACCTGAAGTACACCTGTACACACACACACACTGTCACCTGAAGTACACTTGTACACACACACACTGTCACCTGAAGTACACTTGTACACACACACACTGTCACCTGAAGTACACCTGTACACACACACACTGTCACCTGAAGTACACTTGTACACACACACTGTCACCTGCAGTACACCTGTACACACACACACTGTCACCTGAAGTACACCTGCACACACACTGTCACCTGAAGTACACTTGTACACACACACTGTCACCTGAAGTACACTTGTACACACACACTGTCACCTGAAGTACACCTGTACACACACACTGTCACCTGAAGTACACCTGCACACACACACTGTCACCTGAAGTACACCTGTACACACACACACTGTCACCTGAAGTACACCTGTACACACACACACTGTCACCTGAAGTACACCTGCACACACACACTGTCACCTGAAGTACACTTGTACACACACACTGTCACCTGAAGTACACCTGCACACACACACTGTCACCTGAAGTACACCTGTACACACACACACTGTCACCTGAAGTACACCTGTACACACACACACTGTCACCTGAAGTACACCTGCACACACACACTGTCACCTGAAGTACACCTGCACACACACTGTGGTTTTGAATGTGTTTTTACGTGACCTTTCTTAAATGAATGGTTTGAGTGCTCCTAGTATGATATACAATGGATCTTCTCCATCTTCCACGGGGAAAGGACACAGTACACCAGGGATGTGCTGCTGCAACTGAACTTTGTGAGCTCAGCTCGTGTGACAGATGTCACATTACAGGTACCAGACATTATTCTGAGAGATTCTCATGAAACCTCGGTGCAACGAGGGACAAGAAGAGGAAGAGGAGGCGTCAAACTACGCCTGAGGAAACAGCGGCTCGCCCTCGGTGATCATGGGGAACGTCCAGTCCCTGAGGAATAAATAAAGTGGACGAACTCCAGGGAAATGTTCGGTTTCAGAAGGACTTCAGAGACTGCTGCGTCATGGCCTTCACTGAGCGCGACCAGGACACCGACGGGTTTGGAGCTCCACTTCGTTTGGATCGTTAGGCTGAAGTGACGAAGAAAACCCTAGGTGGTGAGGTATGTGTATATGTTAACAAACAATACAGAACGCATCTGTACGCCAGATGTCAAACTTTAATCCGTATCGTTGCGCCCGTTCTACCTTCCACAACTTTTTATAACAATAGTCTACATCCACCCGAAGGCCAATGCCGCTTCTGCCTCCAGCACTATCTTTAATGTAGTGCAAAAACTGAGACGACTTCACCTGATGCACCTGACTTTATTTGGGGTGATTTGAACCATGTCTCCCCTAAAAAGACACCTGTCCAACCAGGGGGGATAAGACATTAGACCTTTGTTATGGATCAGTAAAGAATGCATATAAATCACTCCCACTTCCCCCACTGGGCTCTGCGGATCACGACTGTGTGCATCTACTGCCAACATATATAACGGCGTTAAAGAGAGAGAAAGCACAGATAAAGGACATAAAAGACTGGACAGAAGAATCCGTGCTCTGCCTGCACTGACTGGGACATGTTTCACCAGTCTTGTGGTGGTGATTTGGACGAGCTGACTGATGTAACATGCTCATATGCTGCCTTTTGCAGGGACATGATCATTCCTTGTAAGCAAGTTAAAATGTATCCTAATAACAAACCATGGGTGACCAAATCCGTCAAGTCCAGTATACAGAAAAATAAACTGGCTTTTAAACAGGGAGTAGCCTCTGATCTGCATGTAGCTAACAAAGAGCTAAAAATAGAAATTTTAAGAGCAAAACATAACTACAAAAAAGAACTAGAGAAGAAGATGGCTGCAAATAACCTCGGCTCAGCTTGGTCCAGCATGAAAACTATTGCAGGCCTTGGGAATCCAAAGAACAGTCGTGTCACTCTGGATGGCTTCAAATCAGATTCTGAGTTTGCCCTCAATCGTTTTTATATTCGTTTTGATACCTTTGATTTTAGTCATGAAATTCAGGAATTGACTCATAAACTGCAAGACAATCGGCACTTTGACATAGACCAAAAGGACGTGGAAAAGGCCCTCCATTCAATAAAAATAAATAAGAGTCATGGACCTGACAACATCTGTGGTCGTCTACTTAAAACGTGTGCAAAAGAACTGAGTCCTGTATCTCACAACAGTTTCAATAAATCCTTACAGGCCCAGCATGTTCCCACGGTCTGGAAGGATGCTGTCGTAGTCCCCGTTCCCAAATCCAGTTGTCCCAAAAGCCTACATGATTTTGGACCGGTCGCTCTTACATCAATTGTAATAAAAACTTTAGAGAAACTGGTTAAGTCAGAAATTTTAAGGAAAACTGAGCAAGAACTTGATCCTCTGCAGTTTGCTTAAAGGCCACATAGAGGAGTCACTTTGTTTAATTTAATTTTAATTTTTAATCTGGAGGGAAATGGATCTCATGTCAGACTTTTATTTCTTGATTTCTCTTCTGCTTTTAACACAATCCAACCCCATATTCGGTTTTTAGAACAATTTGACTTCAATCTTGTAGGTTGGATCCTTGACTTTTTAACTAATAGGACACACAGAGTGCTCCTCCACTGGAGGATGTGTGCTTTCGCCCCTTTTATTCGTTCTGTACATATGTGTCAGAGTGTGTATGATAATAGGACCATTTTAAAGTATGCAGATGATTCTGTTGAATCAATGAGACCAGCCACGGTCATCCACGTGGTGTGAGGAGTCTTATCTTCAATTAAACATATAACAAGATATCATCATTGATTTTAGAAGACATGAAGTCATATGCATTAAGGGTCAGACTGTGGAATGTGTACAATCTTATAAATATCTTGGGACAATGATCGACTCCAAACTGTGAAGCCGTGTGCAAGAAGGAAACTGTCCCACTTCCACATTAACAAAATCATGACTTTATTGAATCAATTTGATCTTTTTCTTTGGTGTCATGGTTTGGAATCCTGTCTTTAAAGAACAGGAACTCTGTGCATCAGATTGTGAGATGGTCCAGCAAGCTGATTGGTGAGGCACGACTTAGTCCAGAGTCCCTGAACACCACACAGAGGCTCCATGTTAAGGGACTCCTCCCTATGTGCATACACATATACACATATATACATAGTAACCACACTCACCAGTGGATGAATCGGTTACTGGTGACGGACAGCAGCGTCCCACTCTCTTCATAATGGAACGCTCCAGCACTGTCAGGGAACTTCACTCCTCCAGGAAGAGCACTCACACCTGCAGACAGGAAGTCCATATTCACTGTGAGGAATTATTATATATTAAACTAGTATTATGATGTCAGGAGAGAGTATATATTAAACTAGTATTATGATGTCAGGAGAGAGTATATATTAAACTAGTATTATGATGTCAGGAGAGAGTATATATTAAACTAGTATTATGATGTCAGGAGAGAGTATATATTAAACTAGTATTGTGTCAGGAGAGAGTATATATTAAACTAGTATTATGATGTCAGGAGAGAGTATATATTAAACTAGTATTATGACAGGAGAGAGTATATATTAAACTAGTATTATGATGTCAGGAGAGAGTATATATTAAACTAGTATTATGATGTCAGGAGAGAGTATATATTAAACTAGTATTGTGTCAGGAGAGAGTATATATTAAACTAGTATTATGATGTCAGGAGAGAGTATATATTAAACTAGTATTATGATGTCAGGAGAGAGTATATATTAAACTAGTATTATGATGTCAGGAGAGAGTATATATTAAACTAGTATTATGATGTCAGGAGAGAGTATATATTAAACTAGTATTATGATGTCAGGAGAGAGTATATATTAAACTAGTATTATGATGTCAGGAGAGAGTATATATTAAACTAGTATTATGTCAGGAGAGAGTATATATTAAACTAGTATTATGTCATGAGAGAGTATATATTAAACTAGTATTATGATGTCAGAAGAGAGTATATATTAAACTAGTATTATGATGTCAGGAGAGAGTATATATTAAACTAGTATTATGTCAGGAGAGAGTATATATTAAACTAGTATTATGATGTCAGGAGAGAGTATATATTAAACTAGTATTATGATGTCAGGAGAGAGTATATATTAAACTAGTATTATGTCATGAGAGAGTATATATTAAACTAGTATTATGATGTCAGAAGAGAGTATATATTAAACTAGTATTATGATGTCAGGAGAGAGTATATATTAAACTAGTATTATGATGACAGGAGAGAGTATATATTAAACTAGTATTATGATGTCAGGAGAGAGTATATATTAAACTAGTATTATGATGTCAGGAGAGAGTATATATTAAACTAGTATTATGTCATGAGAGAGTATATATTAAACTAGTATTATGATGTCAGGAGAGAGTATATATTAAACTAGTATTATGATGTCAGGAGAGAGTATATATTAAACTAGTATTATGTCAGGAGAGAGTATATATTAAACTAGTATTATGATGTCAGGAGAGAGTATATATTAAACTAGTATTATGATGTCAGGAGAGAGTATATATTAAACTAGTATTATGTCAGGAGAGAGTATATATTAAACTAGTATTATGTCATGAGAGAGTATATATTAAACTAGTATTATGTCATGAGAGAGTATATATTAAACTAGTATTATGTCATGAGAGAGTATATATTAAACTAGTATTATGACAGGAGAGAGTATATATTAAACTAGTATTATGTCATGAGAGAGTATATATTAAACTAGTATTATG